>NW_020838007.1:5574457-5713508 GCF_003676395.1 Aethalodelphis obliquidens
TGTGTGTGTGTGTGTGTGTGTGTGTGTGTGTGTGTGTGTGTGTGTGTTCGTTCCTGTCTTGCTGGTTGTTTGGCCTGAGGTGTTCCAGCACTGGAGCCTGCAGGCTGTTGGGTGGGGCTGGGTCTTGGTGCTGAAATGGCAACCTCTCGGAGCACACACACTGATCAGTATTCCCTGGGGCCTCTGTTCCTGGTGTCCTTGTCCCAACAGTGAGCTACAGCCAACCCTCGCCTCCCCAGGAGACTCTCCAAGACCCTTGGGGAGGTCTAGCCCAGGTTCCTGTGGAGGTACTGGTTTGTGCTGGGTCCCAGTGCATGTGAGACCTTGTGTGCGCCCTCCAAGAGTGCAGTCTCTGTTTCCCTCAGCCCTTTGGAGCTGCTGCACTGAAGCCCTGCTGGCCTTCAAGGCTAAGTGCCTTGGGGGTTCTTCCTCCCAATGCCAGACCCTCAGACTGTCTTGGAGGGCTATTTTTACGTGGGAACATCCCTGTGTAACCTTCGTGGGTTCATTTATTTATTTATTTATTTTGGTGTGAGGCCTGTTTTTAGTGTGGATGTCTGCCACCTCTTTCCTCAGTGTATGCTGACTGTTATCCCCTTGATAGGAGGTGTGACTGATGTGGTGGTGACCAGAGCCTGCACTGTATATTGATTAGTGGATATTGAGCAGGGCCTCCCCTTTGCTCTGTGGTTGTCACTGTCCTGTCTGGGGTGGGGGCTGCTCCCTAGTTGTTGGAGTAGAGACCCCAAGATCTGTTTCTTAGCTGCGTTTCTGATCTGTGGTGCAAGGTAGGTAGGAATGGAGCACTGCCACTGGGAGAGAAGCCACTGAGTATTCCTCCTCTGGAGCTGTTCACCTGTAGGTGTGCTCTTTTGTGTCAGTGGCGGCCCCTCCCCTTGCACATCACTCAACAAAGGCACTTCGCTTCTGTGGTGGTCTGGGCTTCCTCCACAAGCATTCCTGGTTGAAGAGCTCCTCACTCCCATTCCCTGTGCCAACAGCAGTCCCTGGGACTGCTCTCCAAACCCCATGTTCCAGCACCCAGCCTCTGTGCAGACACCCCTCTCAGGCTGGGGCGTGCAGGGCTGTGGCACAGACCATCTGTGTGGGTCTCACTCTGCCCTGCCTGCCACAGACCTGTTGCTGGGCTCTCCTCTGATAGCCCCCGAAGCTCGCCTTCTGTCCCAGCTGATCCGCTCGCCAGTGAGGGGGCTTCCCTGGATGCAGGAACCTCTCCTCTCCTTCAGCTTCCCACCAGGGCTGTGGGTCCCATCCCACTTCCTTTCCTCTTCCTTTTCTGTTTTTTCTTTCATTCTGCCTGGCTACACAGGGATCTTTCTTGTTCTGTTAGGTGTCCGAGGTCTTCTGCTAATGTTCAGCAGGTGCTCTGTGAGCGTTGTTCCATTTGTACATGTATTTCTCGATGCATCTGTGGGGAGGGTGAACTCCATGTCCTCTTACTCCTCTGCCATCTTGATTCCTCAACCCACACAGTGAATAGAAGAATAGACATTGGAGGGTAGTGATCAAGACAGGAAGGAAATGTCTGTTTTCTAGAAGATTTTGAGAAATGGGCTTATTCAAGTGGATCACCTGTTTTTGACAAAATGTCATCTTACGGAAGCACACCACTTGACATGTCAGCACATCACTGCTCTTGGTCCCAGGCCACCACGACACTGGTGTCTCTGTCCTCCGTCACCCTTGGCGTCTGGTGCAGTGGCTCCGGTTTAGAGCAGCTTTGTTCGCAAGCTCCTGTGAGCCAGCGTTTGCAGATTGCACCACAGTAAGCCTCCATATGTGTTGATGCCTTAGCAAATGCCAGCTGGGCAGGTTCTTGGTGTGATAAGTCTGGTAACCAAGCTGTCTGCTCTCTGAGGGCAAGAGTCGGGTCTGTCCTGCTCCTGCCATAGGCCCAGCCCCTAGCAGAGCACCCACTACATGAGAGAGGTCAGCTGTTTGCTGACTGGCTGAATGAAAGGGACCACTGTGGGGAGACCAAGGAGCTGGTTTTGTGTTTTCAGGACTAAGGGAACTGTCTGTTGTAAGGTCTCCGAGTCTGAGCCCCCTGTGTACCATCTGTGGGGCTTCATCAGTCTTCTGTGACGTCAGAGGCTTGATCTTCTCATCTTTGTGACATCACTGCTGAGCCACCAGCTGAATGGCCAAACCTTCCTGGGCCCTGCGGCACTCGGCCTGCTCTTGTCCTGTCTAGATGCTGTTCTGAACAGATTTGCTGTGTCTGCGTCTCCTTTTCCCAAGGGCAGGAACCATATCTTATGTGACTCCTGTCCCGAGTCCAGCAGAGCGACCCATAGGGGTGGGTCCTCACTGTCTGTTTTGCTGAGTGAGTGGACAGATGCAAAGCCTCACCAGGGACCCCCCAAATGATGTGGGGATAGGGAACAGATTACCAGTGATGTGTTTCTGGAGATACTCAGAGATGCTACAGAGGGATTTCTGCACTGAGCCAGGGTAGGGGATAGGCAGTGCAGGAGGAGCACATGCTGGCCACGGGCTGTGAGCGTGGCCTTGGGTCATATGATCCAGGAGCTGGTTCCACTCTTAACTGCCTGTGAATGACCTAACCTCTCTCAGCCTCGTTTCCTCATCCGAGAGATGGCTAGGATTGTTGTATTAAATGGGACAGTACCTGGGACACAGTTAAGGCTCAATAAATGATTGTTATCATGTTTATGTAAGTAAAATTCCTGGGCATATTAGGCCCAGCCAGTAATGGGGGGGGGCCCAGGTGGAGGAGGATTACAAATTGGAGACAGAGGGGAGACGTGAGTTTTCTGACACCTCTCTTTTCTGGTTACCCCATCCTTCCCCAGGGTCTGCTTCTGAGTCTCCTGGCTGCAGGGTGGGCCGGTGCCTCTGAGGCTCCTGGGGAGAGCAGTTCATGGCTTGAGAGGCAGCCAGGTGACCTGAGCGAGAGGGAGTTGTAGAAAGGGTGGGGAAAGAATGACTAAAGGGAAACAGGCTCGAATGAGGCGCCCAGATCCTCACTGTGTTAAAGGAAAGATGCGGCCTAACAGCACTTTGTGAAATCGTGAATCTGTGTGCAGACTAGCTATTAGCATCACAATGTTCTTATCCTTGTGTTAACAGGTATTTATGCTAGGCAGTGGGTCTTAAGTTTTAACGTACCTTCTCTAAAAAAAATTTGGAAATGAGAGTATTGGATCCCACAAGCGTTTCTTGAGGGTCGTCTGCACTGTGCAGGGCACTGAGAGGTTATAGGGAAGAGAGCCCTGCCTTCGTGAGGCTCACAACCCACTGTGCCTGTGAAGCCACAAGGCATTAATTCAAGGATCCACCGAGGCCAGGAAGAAGTCTCCTTAGCTGCACCTCACTGCAGGTGGCAGAGCAGAATTAGGCTGGAGGCAGCTGGAAATATAAATTGGCTTTCCTGGGCAAGTGCACAGCAGCCTACCAGGCCTGCCACGTGCCTGGGTTGCATGGGGGTATGCTTCTGCCCGGGGAAGGGAGATCAGGCCATTTTAATGCAGAGGAAGAGAGAGGGTTCCGGCCTCTAATGCACATGCCCCATCCGCTGTATCTCCCACCTGGAGCAGTGACTCAAAACCCATTGTACGTTCTGTTGAAATGCCAGAGTGATGTCCTCATCAGGTGTGGTACTGATGCTCCTGAGTGACATCTGTGTGGCGTTACTAGGCAACAAGCCGCATGCCTTCATCATGGTCCAGCCCACAGCTCCCCCCCAGGTACCACTGCACACAGGTGCTGACCAAGTGTGGCCTTGACTGCCACAGAAGCAGTTTGCTGCCCATCTGGTCTCCCAGGTGGTGACTTAATATGGGATCTAACTGGCTGCTTTATGGTCCTCTGTGCCTTGAGTTCAGTGTCCCAAATGTCATTTTAAAAAGGTCCACTTTGTTCTGGCTCCTCCCCTAAGTGGGTCAGGGTAAATTTAGGTAAGATCTTCAATGGCTCTGAGAATTCAGTTCAATTTGGACTTGACTCTTGAGGACACAGAGTTCTTAGGGGGAAGATGTTCGTGCCTTATTTTGAGACTCTGCTTTAACCAGTATGGTCTGGGTGTGACCTCTTTCAGGACTGAGATCAAGGCAAAAAGTGACAGGAGAGGTTCCCTCTGTGGCCTGAAGAACGGTGGCTTTTCACACCAAAAATCCCTTCTGCCTTCCTGGGCCGTGAAAATTGCGAGCACAGGCTGCCTTGCAACGCTGCAGCCCGTAGCCCATGGGGGATCCTGCCTTAGCCAGGCTGCGGCTGCTCCAGGGTTCCTAAAGAGGGGCCACTTAGGGGACTAGGGAACGTCCTTGAAACTGTGTTCATATCACTTTACCTAGTAGTGAGAAGTCAGTTATTCACACCTGAATAAAGTGTAAGGGGATGATGGAGATGAGAAGAGGTGGGCTACACGCCCGTCTCCCCCCACGCCAGCCCAGCCCAGCCTGGTGCTGCCTCCACCAAAGTCACGGTTTCAGCTCTCGCTCATGGAGGTGTGGGGGTGCGACAGTGCCAGGACGACCCCTCCTTAGTGACAAACACACATTTTAAGTAAGCGAAGTGCTCCTGTGGTCACATCTGTGGCTGCTCGGTGCCCCCTCCAGTCCTGTGGTCTGTGTTTTTCTTCACTTGGGTCAAGGTATATTACACTTCAAGTGGTAGTAGTGTTTTAGGCAGTTTCCCTGCCTACATCATCCGTGCAAATATAAATACTGTGTCACCTGTGCCCGAGTTCATCCTTCTGTGTCAGTTATGTTAGAAAGGACACCACATGAATAGAAGAAACTGGTAGGTAACTGCTGTTTTTTGAGAACACATCGAGAAAAGAATTCAGGTCCAACAGGTTGGTTGGGGCTATTTTACAACCTTGAAAAGAAATGAAGTCAATGAAATTCAAGACATGATTTAGTCTGTTAAGCTCCAGGACAGAAGCAGGTGAGCTGAGTTGGGCCAGGTCCACCTGACAGCCTAGGCGTGTCCCACAGCAGGGCCAGTTCAGCCCCACTTGGTCTGTGGGGGGCGTGTGGGTGTGGGGCCCCTGCAGCCTCTCTGCTCAGTGAAGCCCTGAGCTGAGTCCTGCTTTCCAGTTATTATCGTGTAATCTTGAGGCAGCCAGTGACCTTTCTGATCCTCAGTGCCTTTAGCTGTCAGATTAGGACAATCACCTTGATGTCCAGGATTGTCCACTTACATGAGACGATGCTGTTTGTTGAGCAAGTGTCATCTGACAGGCCTCGTGCTAACTCACTGTCTCCTCCAATCCTCACAGCCACCTTGTGAGGTAGCTGTTGTGATTCCCACTTTACATAATGAGAAAACCAAACTCCACACAAGGTGAGGAGCATGCCCACGACTGCACAGTGAAGAACCCATGCCTGTCTGATTCAGACCCCGAGCTCTTAAATCTGGTTGAGACTGGCTCTTGAACAATGCTGCAAAATAGAATTAGTTCCAGTGGGGATTAATTCTTTAAAAAATTCCAATGCCCAGGTCTCACCCCAGACCAATTGCATCATGAGGTCTGGGGTGGGAGGCAGGTGTGGGATTTCCGAAGGCCCCCCAGGTGATCCCAGTGTGCAGTAAGGTTTGGGAACGTCTCGGTTAAGCAATTCTGCTCTACTAGTAGTTCTCAATCTTGGCTGCCCAGAACCAGCAGGGGAAACATGTAAAATGTACTGACGGCCATGCCCAAGGGAGCCTGATTTATTTGATCTAGGAAGGGTCTTAAGTTACTCCCAGTGACTCTGGTGCAGCGAGGCAGAGACCATTGTGCTAAGTTTCAGGTGAAGCACCCTCTGAGAATGGTTGCCGTTGTTAAAATTATGTGTTAAATGAGGGCTTGGGGAGGGCGCTTTTTACCGTCTCTTCCAATGTGCACTTGCAACTCCTTAGGAAAACCACTTTTCACCTTTTCTCTCAGTTTGCTGGCTCAAGGGAGGGACTCAGTCCGTACTTTTCCAAAAAATGTAGCTGGAAAGAAAAGGGAGGGGGCAGGAAGTGGCATCACTCGACCCGTTTGCCTCTGCTTTATCCATGTAGTCACTTCAGTTCAGTAATAACATCTACCCTTTTAGCTAAAGGAACTGGAAGTTTCTTCTACGGTGAATTTAAAGAATTGAGTAAGGAAAATAATAACTGTTTGCATAGCTTTAAATTCTCGTACATCTTTTTTTCCTTTATTTTATTTATTCATTGGCTGCACCACGCGGCATGCAGGATCTTAGTTCCCTGACCAGGGATCGAATCCGTGCCCCCTACAGTGGAAGCGCAGAGTCTTAACCACTGGACTGCCAGGGAAGTCCCTCTCACCTCTTTGTTAACATGAAGTAGCAGTTTTATCGATATATGCTGTGAAAATTTGATCTTCTCTTTTTTTCATACTTTTTAATTGTGTGATTATTTATTGAAGTATAGTTGATTTATAATGTGTTAGTTTCAGGTGTACAGTATGATGATTCAGTTATGTATGCGTATGTATGTGTGTATATTTATTCTTTTTCAGATTCTTTTCTGTTATGGGTTATTACAAGATACTGAATATAGTTCCCTGTACTATATAGTAGGTCCTTGTTTATCTATTTTATATGTAATACTGTATATATGTTAATCCCAAACTCCTAATTTATCTCTTCCCCCCTTGCCCCTTTGGTAACATAAGTTTGTTTTCTGTGTTTGTGAGTCTCTTTCTGTTTTGTAAATAAGTTCATTTGTATCATATTTTAGATTCCACATACCATGTGATATTTTGTCTGACTTATTTCACTTAGAATGATAATCTCTAGGTCCATTCATGTTGCTGCAAAAGGCATTATTTCATTCTCTTTATGGCTGAGTAATATTCCATTGTATATATATATACCACATCTTCTTTATCCATTCATCTGTCATTGGACACTTAGGTTGCTTCCATGTCTTGGCTATTGTAAGTAGTGCTTCAGTGAACATTGGGGTGCATGTATCTTTTCGAATTAGAGTTTTCTCCACATATTGGGTCCGCCAAAATGTTTGTTTGGGGTTTTTCCTTGAATGAACTTTTTGGCCAACCCTGTATATGCCCAGGAGTGGGATTGCAGGATCATATGGTAGCTCTATTTTCAGTTTTTTAAGGAACCTCCACATTGTTCTCCATAGTAGCTGCTCCAGTTTACATTCCCACCAACAGTGTAGGGAGGGTTCTATCTCCATACCCTCTCCTGCATTTATTATTTGTAGACATTTTTTTTTGAAGATTTTAAAACTTTTAAAAAATGTTATTGAAGTATAGTTGATTTACAATGCTGTGTTAATTCTGTGCAGCAGAGTGACTCAGTTATACATATATATACATATACACAGATATATATATTCTTTTTCATATTATTTTCCATCATGCTTTGTCACAGGATATTGAATATAGTTCCCTGCGCTATACAGTAGGACCTTGTTTATGCATCCTATATATACTAGTTTGCATCTGCTAATCCCAAACTCCCAATCCTTCCCTCCCCTCTGCCCCCAACCCCTGGCCCTTGGCAACCACAAGTCTGTTCTCTGTGTCTGTGAGTCTGGTTTTGTTTCATAGATATGTTGATTTATGTCATATTTTAGATTCCACATATAAGTGATATCATATGGTATTTGTCTTTCCCTTTCTGATTTACTTCGCTTAGTATGATAATCTCTAGGTCCATCCATGTTGCTGCAAATGGCATTATTTGATTCTTTTTGATGGCTGAGTAATATTCTATTGTATAAATGTACCACATCATCTTTATCCATTCATCTGTCAATGGACATTTAGGTTGTGTCCATGTCTTGGCTGTTGTAAACAGTGCTACAGTGACCATAGGGATGAATGTATCTTTTCGAATTATAGTTTTGTCTGGGTATATGCCTAGGAGTGGGATTGCTGGATCATATGGCAACTCTGTTTTTAGTTTTTTGAGGAACCTCCATAGTGGCTGCACCAGTTACATTTCCACCAACAGTGTAAGAGGGTTGCCTTTTCTCCACACTGTCTCCAGCATTTGTTATTTGTTGACTTTTTAATGTTGGCCATTCTGACCGTATGAGGTGGTACCTCATTGTAGTTTTGATTTGCATTTCTCTAATAATTAGTTATGTTGAACATCTTTTCATGTGCCTATCGGCTATTTGTGTGTCTTCTTTGGAGAAATGTCTAGGTCTTCTGCCCATTTTTTAATTGGGTTTTGTTTTTTTGTTGTTGAGTTGTATGAGCTGTTTGTATATTTTGGAAATTAAGCCCTTGTTGGTCACATCATTTGCTGTTTTCTCCCAGTCTGTACATTTTTGTTTTGTTTATGGACTTTTTTTTTGATGTGCAAAAGCTTTTAAGTTTGATTAGGTCCCATTTGTTTAGTTTTGCTTTTATTTCTATTGCCTTGGGAGACTGACGTAAGAAAATATTGCTACGATTTATGTCAGAGTGTGTTTTTTTTTTTTTTTTTTTTTTTGGCTGTACGTGGGCCTCTCACTGTTGTGGCCTCTCCCATTGTGGAGCACAGGCTCCGGACGCACAGGCTCAGCGGCCATGACTCACGGGCCCTGCTGCTCCGCAGCATGTGGGATCTTCCCGGACCAGGGCACGAACCCGTGTCCCCTGCATCGGCAGGCAGATTCTCAACCACTGCGCCACCAGGGAAGCCCCTATGTCAGAGTGTTTTGCGTATGTTCTGTGGTGTCTTGTCTTATATTTAGGTCTTTAAGCCATTTTGAGTTTATTTTTGTATATGGTGTGAGGGTATGTTCTAACTTCATTGATTTACATGTGGCTGTCCAGCTTTCCCAACACCACTTGCTGAAGAGACTGTCTTTTCCCCGTTGTATATTTTTGCCTCCTTTGTTGAAGATTAATTGACTGTAGATGTGTGGGTTTATTTCTGGGCTCTCTATTCTGTTCCATTCACCCATATGTCTGTTTTTGTGCCAATGCCAGGCAGTTTTGATTACTATAGCTTTGTAGTATTGCCTGAAGTCTGGGAGGGTTATGCCTCCAGCTTTGTTCTTTTTCCTCAGGATTGCTTTGGCAGTTCTGGGTCTTCTGTGGTTCCATATAAATTTTAGTATTATTTGTTCCATTTCTGTGAAGAATGTCATGGGTAATTTGATAGGGATCACATTAAATCTGTAGATTGTTTTGGTAATATGGCCATATTAACAATATTCTTCCAATCCAAGAGCATGGGATATCTTTCTGTTTCTTTCAATCATCTTCAATATCCTTTAGTTTTATAGTTCTCAATGTGTCTTTCACCTTCTTGGTCAAGTTTATTCCTAGGTTTTGTTTTTGTTTTCGGATGTGATTTTTAAAGGCTTCTTTTTAACTTTCTCTTTCTGATATTTCTGTTACTGTAAAGAAATGCAACAGATTTCTGTATGTTAACCTTGTATCCTGCTACTTTACTGAATTAGTTTATCAGTTTTAATAGTTTTTGTGTGGAGTCTTTAGGGTTTTCTATATAGAGTACCATGTCATCTATAGATGACAGTTTTACCTCTTCCCTTCTGATTTGGATATCTTTTATTTCTTTTTCTTGTCTGATTGCTGTGGCTAGGACTTGCAATACTGCGTTGAATAGAAATGGTGAGAGTGGGCATCCTTGTCTTGTTCCAGAATTTAGTGTGAAGGCTTTCAGTCTTTCATCATTGACTATTATGTTGGCTGCAGGTTTATTTTATTATGTTGAGATATGTTCCTTCTGTACCCACTTTGGTGAGAGTTTTTATCATAAATGGATGTTGAATTTTATCAAATGCTTTTTCTGCATCTATTGAGATGATGTGGTTTTGTTTTTTCATATTATTTGTGTATGCATCCCCATTTTTTGACAGTTATTGCAGTCAGGATGGGCTAAGTTGTGCTGCCTTAATGAACAGTTCCCAACTCTCAGTGGCTTAACACACAAGGACTTATTTGTCCCTCATGCTACATATTTGAAGTGGGTCTGTGTATGACAGCCACTCAGGGGCCCAGATGGAGGGACATATGCTCCCACAACTGCTGAGGCAGAAAAGGAACATAGCAAGTGGTGCATTGGCTCTTAAAACTGTCAGCAGAAAGTGACATGTGTGGCTCTTGTTCACACTTCATTGGCAAAGAGTCACACCCAACTTCAAGGGGCAATGGGGAAGGGTGATTTTATAATGTGCTCAGAAGTTGATGGAATATTCATGAACAGTTCTAATGACTACACAACAAAATTCATATGTGTCTCATTTTTATTAGCACTACCTTGAGAACGTTGACACCTGTCCAGAATCTAACAAACAGGCATGAACCACAGGAAGACAGTGCAGATGTGGCTGCTGGTGTCACTAGGAATACTTCAGCAGTGAGAGTCTTTCAGTGGATAAAAGCGACTCTTCCTGTGAAATGCCATAGCAGATGGGTGCCCAGGAAGGAGTAACTTGCTTTCTGGATACAGCAGCCCTTATTATGGGATTCCTGTATTGAGATGGATGGCAGGGTCCTGGGGGGCTCAGGATGGATGAGCTACTTTTCACCCTTTGCTTTTCTTTCCAATAAAGAAAGCTTAGCATGGTGTCAACATTTGATAAAAACACCAGTCCAGTATACAAAAGTAATTGAAAATAAATTTGAATCTCTCTCCAGAGACCCCAGAGGAGTATTACATGCACAACCTAGGCAGTATTTCTCGAAGTTCTCTTTCTCAGTCTCGTTCCTCATCAGTTCCTCCAAGACTCTTACCATACAGGTCAGCATGAGGTCTTCCTAGACCTCTTCCACCCACCACCACTCCTGTGCCCCAGCCCCAGGCAGAGTCAGTCCCTTTTCTGTGCCCACTCTACACTTATATATACTCTTATAGCACGTATCATATTGTTTTATAATGTGACATTTGCATAATCATTTTACTTAACAAATCTTAGTGCCAGGCACTGTTCTAAGTGCTTGACAAGTATTAGCTTATCGAGACCTCATAACTTAACCTAACTTAGCTAATTAGGTGATGATTATTAACGCTTTTATTTTGCATAGCAGAAAACTGAGACTTAGGGGGCACAGGTAACTTTCCCGACGGTGTTTTGTTAGAAAGTGGTGAAGCAGGATTTGAGCCCAGGTAGTTGGACACCATTGACCAGGTGATGAGCCTCGTAGGAGCAGTTGTATCACATTTATGTTTGAGTCCCCACAGATCCATCCAGTCCCTGGTCACTAGGAATGTTTTCTAGGTGAAGGAGCACAATATTCAATCTGTTGATGAACTATAACTTGTTTAGCCTGTTTCCAGATTTTTCTGTATAGTTTGTGCTGTTATGAATGTATTATACAAACTACATTGGTTTCACTGGAGTTATTTGGGGTAAATTCCTCTAAGTGAAATGACTCAATAAGTATAAACGGTTTTACAGATAATTGCTTATTGCTTAGTCATTCTCAAGACATTTGGAATTCAGAGTTTATAATTCTGCCAGCTATTTTCAGGTGCACCTACTTCATCATAGTGTCTTCAGTGCTTTGTTTTTATTTTAATCAGCTAAAGTCACATGTACTAGGGAGGCTGGAGTTGATGAATAATGAGTGGTGAATTTGTCCCAGGATTACTGTGGGGATTGTGAGGTTTGGATTCCTGGTGCCCTGTTGAAGTTTATTAGCTCACTAGGAGGTTATAGAAGCTTCTGTCTTTGAAATGGACTGGGTTCATTGAATCTAATGGACAAAACTGGGCCTAGAACAAACGAAGTTGGCTATCTTTGTGTTCCTATCCCATTCTCTTCTATTTCACTGTGCAGCGCTTATAACTGGGTGCCTCCCCCACCCTCCCCCACCATCTGCACACCCAGAGCCGGAACCCATTTTTACTAAATCACAAATGACAGTAGCTTAGAAGGTGCCACCTTCCTTTTGGAGAAAGAGCAGACCTTAAAAACAAAACAGAAATGAGAAGCTTGCTGTGTGATTTTGTGCCCCGAAGGGAAGGGGGCTAAGAGGGTGACTGTTCTTCTTGGCCCAAGGCCACTGACAAGGCTGCTGGCCCAGCCTGAGAGGCGGCAGAAGAACAAGGGCTTGGTTCAGCTTTTATCTGAACTGTAGCAGATTCTGGCGTTTGGCAGTGGGTCCCGCGGAATCCTCAGCAGCAGATCCTAAAGCCCAGCTCTTGATGAGTGGCATGCGGCAAGCCTGGCGGTGTGATGCAGAACTGTCCGAGCGGCCACCAGGCTTCTCTGGGCCAACACCACAGTCTTTTGTCGGGAAGCCTTCCAATCTTGCCCCTCCGTATCCTCACATCACAGTAGTCTTCCAGAAAGTAACTCCCTTGCTTAATACCTTTCAGTGGATTTCCCCCCACCTAGCGTAAAATTCACTCTTTCCTGTGCACCGTGAGGCCTCCCCTTCCCCTCTCAGGCCACAGTACCCGTCCTTCGCTTCCAGGAACAGACAGGTTCTGCTCCTCATCCCAGCTTTGCACCAGCTACGTCCTCTGCCCGGCCGACAGCTGCTTCTTGCCCAGGCTTCAGCTCAGAGGGTATCTCCCCAGGGAAGCCTTTTAGTTAGCTCTTCTCCATCAGTCACACCTGTTTACTACACATTTCTCATCACCAGGACATAAGCTCTGTGAGAGCCCGGAGCCTCTTTTCTGTTCTGGTTGAAAGTTGGTGTTCACAACTCTTAGCGTAGTATCTTGCATACAGTAGGTACACAGTAAACCTTAATCCTTACATGTCTGGCAAGTAGGTATTGTTGCTATTCTTCACATGAGTCTCAAAGAGATGGCCTAAGGCTGCGTTACTTTGTGTTCAAACCAGGATTCAAATCCAGATTTCTCCACTGAGTGGAGTGGCCCAGAGTTTACTAAAGACCCAGTGTCATCAGATTCACTCAAATGGCCAACTTGCTTATGACTCAGCCAGATTTCCTGCTACTACTGGTTTCCAGTGCACACTGCATCAAAGAATGATGCTGAAAGGACTAAATGCAAACAAAAGCGTAAGTGTAATATGTACTGGTGGCCCCTGGAAACAACTATGTTTGAGTTAAAGATGCCAAAGTGCCTTAATTTTGCAAACTGATGAGTGTCTTGATTATTCATTGTGACTTGCTTCCTTTTGGGGAATAATCAAGGCTGTTTAAGGTAAATAAAGCATTTTGTTTTAAAAATGAATCAACAAAATGCAGTAATCCATACAATGGAATGTTATTCAACTCTGAAAGGGAAGTACTGACACAGGCTACAGTAATGTAGGTGGACCTTGAAAACATCATGCTAGGTGAAAGAAGCCAGACATGGCCACACTGTATGATTCCATTTATATGAAATGTCTTGAATAGGCAAACCCACAGAGACAGAAAGCAGGTTCGTGGGTGCCAGGGACTGTGGGGGGAACTGCTGTATTTCCTTGTAGGGTGATGAAAGTGTTCTGGGATTAGACAGTGGTGATGATTGCACAACATTGTGAATGTTCTAAATGCCACTGAGTCGTACACTTTAAAATGGTTTTTAAAAATGGTTAAAATGCTAAGTTTTACGTGTATTTTAAGAATCAGTGAATTAGAAAAGAGAAAATGATAGTTGCACTTAACTATTTTTTGAACAAAATAAATGTGCATAACTCTGGCAAGCTTAATAAGAAAGTAGATGAAACACAACTGTGCTAAAGAGAATTACAATTGTCACATGCAAATATATTTTTTGAGAAGACACGTAATACTGAAAACCTTAACGTCACAAGGTTACCTTTTCATCAGAAGAGAAAAGGAAAGTTGCACTGTGGCTGCCCCCAGCCAGACTGACAGCAGTTTGGTGAGAATGTCAGGCTGGTGCTGGGTGAGACCAGTGGGCAGGGCACGCCCAGCGTGTGTGTGTGTGAGGGCTCTTAGCTGGGTTTGAGGACTCTGCTTCTTTGTTTAGAACATAAAAGCAAATTGCACATTAAGGATGGCGGGTGGGGACATGAAGAGACAAGCAGCTGCTCTTACCTACTTAGTGCCTCGCCATCCATTTGGACAGGAGCATAGCAAGTGATTTCATCCTCTGGTCTTGCCTTTGCAAAAGTTGGAATGGTTCCACAGTAAATGGACTCAAGAATACAAATGCCTAACAATTAGAGAACTGGATGGTTGGAGAAGTTCCAAAGTGCTTTCAAGGCACTGGTGCCACTAACGTGGCTTTGTCCCTGCAGGTTCTGCCTCCAGCCCTGCCCTGCTTAGAGGTCCCATCACCACCTCCCCACACCTCTGCCCCTTCTCTTCCCCCACCTGACAACCCCTCCTGCCTTCACAGCTAAATCCTGCTCTTCCTCCCAAGCCCAGCTCAAGCACCACTTGGATTTACACCATGCCATTTCTGCATTTGTGCCTGGAATTCATCTCCTCCAGCCAGAGAGCAAGTTCCGTGATGACCAGAACCTCTTCTTGTAATTCCGGGGTGCCCCACCATCACATTCAGCCTTCCCTGCCTTCTAGGCACCCTTTCCCCTCTATCCTAAGCACTCCGGTGGTTTTCCTTTGCTGGGCCATTCTGGCAGTGACAGGCTCAGAGTGAGATGAGTGAATTAAAGCAGAACCATGAGATTCTTCAGTCCTGGGGCTTTTGTTGGTGCTATTGGTAAGAGATCCTCTTTCTCTCGGAGTTGCTAAACTAGTAAGAGCTTCTGGGAACAAGGGTTGCCAACGTTTAGGATGCTTGTCTGAGAATAAAGTGACACAGAGCAGAGCTGGGAGACAGGGCGTGTCCTAATGGAATGATGAGAGTCCTGGATTGTAACTGTGCTAGATGCTGGCACTTTTCCCGTTATGAGCACCGACAACTTGCCTGCTTGCTTCCAACAGGAAGAGTGTTGTTGCACCTCCCAGCACGTACTGTGGGCCGAGGCTGGGCCTCAAAGAAATCTTTGTCAACTTGCTCATAGTTTGTCTACAGCTGTGTCTAGGGGGTTAAGTAGAATATTTCCTTTTTTGCATTAAAAATTATTACTGTGGGGCTTCCCTGGTGGCGCAGTGGTTGAGAGTCCACCTGCCGATGCAGGGGACACAGGTTCATGCCCCGGTCCGGGAGGACCCCACATGCCGCGGAGTGGCTGGGCCCGTGAACCATGGCCGCTGAGCCTGCGTGTCTGGAGCCTGTGCTCCGCAACGGGAGAGGCCACAACAGTGAGAGGTCCGCGTACCACAAAAAAAAAAAAAAAAAAAAAAATTATTATTGTCTGAAAATATACATAACACCATTTTAAACATGTTTAAGCGTAGAGCTCAGTGGCATTAAGTACATTCATATTGTGCAGCCGTCACCATCATCCATTTCCAAGCTTTTTCACCTTCCCAAACTGGAACTCTGCACCCATTAAGCACTTTGTTCTTTCCTCTCGCTAACTCCTGCTAACCATTATTTTACTTTTGTATCTGGAATTTGACTACTCTAGTACCTCAGATAAGTGGAATCATACAGTATTCGTGGCTGGTTTATATCACGTAGCATAGTGTCCTCACAGTTCATCCACACTGTAGCAGGTGCCAGAATCCCCTTCCTGAGGCTGGAGTATTCCAGTGTATGGACGAACCACATGTTGTTTATCTGTCATCCATCGATGGACACTTGTATTGTTTCCACTTTTTGGCTACTGTGAATACAGCTGCTGTGAACATGGGTGAACAAATATCTGTCCAAGTCCCAGCTTTCAGTTCCCCTGGGCCTACACCCAAAAGTGGAATTACTGGATCATATGGTAACTGTTTAACTTTTTAAGGAACTGTCAGGCTGTTCTCTGCAGCAGCTACAGCAGGCTCCAATGTCCAACAGTACTTTGTGTTTATGAAAAAAATATTTAGTTTAATGGTAATGGAACTGTGGCAATACTGGGAAAATAACTTATAACATAGCGGGTTTGTTACTGAAAGATTACAGCTAGAAGCTTCAGCCTGAAATAGTTCTTGTTTTCTTCATCAGCACCACTTCTTCGTAAACTGCTACTTATCAAACACTGGCAGCTTGGGCTGCATCTCAGTCCAGGGATGGAAACGGCCTCTCCCACCTTCCAAGGAGGGGAGAGGGCGGGCGCATTCTGACTGTGGATAACTGTTTTCCTCACACCCCCTCGCCCACCCATTTTGGCTTTTTTAGCAAAAATGTAGTCGCCTGTTTATTCCAGGATGCCCTTGCAGAGAAACTGCAAGGCCGTTGTGCACTCACAGTGCATCCCAGTCAGATACGTGAGTGGCTGTATGACCCCCCCCCACCTCACCCCCTCCAATGGAAACTTTTGCGTGAGTAGTTAGGAAAAGGCGGAGGGTGTGTGAGACAAGGTCTGGGACAGGCGCCGTCTTGTAAAGGCTTTATTTCTTCTTCATCATCATCTCATACAGACTCCGAGGCACAACCCTCTCTTTCCATTTGGTATCCTCAGGACTTTTTGTAGTGTTTTTCCTTAAACAAGGAAATTTGGAGTAAACACTGTATTGCCTGTTAATCTTTTAACAATAATTTTAAAATGCCATTGCTGTTGTATCATCAATGTGAGAAGACAACAACAGTACAGTACGAGGGGGTTCACACCGTATCACAGTGGGACAGAGGGCTCACACAAGCGGGGCGAGACCACAGCAGCGGTATGTACATGCACCCCAGTGCTTCGAACCCAAAGACGTGCAGGTCGAGAAGAATATGTGGATTATACAGCAGGTCTGGGCAACCCGGCTGAGGCCTCTCTACCTTTCCAGAATGCTGCCATCTATCCCCTCAAGGGTATAGGAGATCTGCCTTCATGGTTTTTTCATTACAAAAAGTTCACTGAATCAGACAGTCTGAAGCATTTCAAAAATTCTTAAACAAGAACACTGACAAAATAAAATTAACTTAAAACACTCTAATTCAACGTGGAAATAAACCAAACCAAATGTTAACAGTGCAAATTTAACAGTGAGGCAGTCAGTATCGCGCGCGAGGGTGTTCAGAATCTCTTAAAAACTTTTTTTTAAATTTATATCTTATTTACTTTTGTTTAATATACTTTCTGTAAAAAAGATGGAGACAAAAATAGTTTTCTGAGCTATGAAAAAAATTAAGTTCTTACAGGCACGTTTACTGTTTCATTCTAGAAACATCTCAGATTCACAGGTTGAACATTCAGCAGCTGTGTTATTTTAAAAAAAAAAACATTCTTTGACCTTGGGAAAACCAGATCTCTCCTTTTGGGGTAGAGTTCGGTTGATGATGACGGTGTGGTTATGCAATTACAGTGAATTATTCCAGATGATCCATGCGGGCCTGCATCACAGGTGTGGCTTCTCCCCGGGCGGCCCCTCATCGCCGAGCTCCTCCAAGGAGGTCAGGTCTCTGGGTGACGGAGCTGGTGAGGCAGTGGGGGAATGTGGGGCCCAGCGGGACGGAGGGCGACGGTTTGCTGGTCTCTCGGGCCTGGAGAAGCAGGGTTCTAGGGATGGAGCTAGTGCAGAACAAGGGAGTTCCTTCAAAGCCGAGGAAGAGAAAGACAGGTTTACTCAGACGGACGGGTCCTCTGGGAGGTGATTTCCCCCAAACTTCTCAGTAGACTCAAGTGCAATAGACCAGGGTGTCTGCAACTTCTGAATGCTAAGTTATACATTGCTCACGGAGTATAAGTTAAAAAGGTAAGAATTCAACACGAATGACTAGTGACGACAGTAATGGGAAGATAGCAAATTATGATGAAAACGTGGCATGAGATGGGTGTGTATACGAGGCGCCTTCGGAATTGGGCTGCAGCGAATGGAAGGGGCTGCAGCGAATGGAAGGGGGAGCCAGAGTCCTGAGTGGTCTGCCTAGTCCTAAGAGGCTGGCCATGAAGGGATCTATGACTCCATCAGGCTGCACCAGCAACAGGGCTCACCTTCAAACCAACTCTGCTACCGTTTATTCCAGGTTGACTGGCACTATGTTAAACTCCCACCACTATGTTAAACTCCCACCACATGGAGATAATGCTGCAGGCAGAAACTTTCATTTAGGTGGTTTTATCTAATGACTCTTCCTGGCAGCAGCATTTAAAAAGTGGAGCCCGGGCTTCCCTGGTGGTGCAGTGGTTAAGAATCCGCCTGCCAATGCAGCGGACACGGGTTCGTGCCCTGGTCTGGGAAGATCCTACATGCCACAGAGCAACTAAGCCTGTGCGCCACAACTACTGAGCCTGTGCTCCGCAACAAGAGAAGCCACGACAATGAGGAGCCCGCACACCACAAGGAAGACCCAACACAGCTAAAAATAAGAAACAAACAAAAATTTTAAAAAGTGGAGCCCAAGTGTGCTTGTGCTTCTATGCTACTGCACCTTCTGAGGACCAGTAACCCCGGGACCAATCACCTACAGTACGTCCTCTGAAGGCTGCTGCTCCTTTTTTGGTATTAGAGACGGTTGAGCTACTTGTCCTTACTCTGCACGCCAGGACAGAGGACACTGACTTGAGATCTGTGGGCACAGAGGTGTGGGCAGCTGTGACCTGAGGAAACGGTGAGTTCTATCCACCCGGACACCCACACAACAAGAGGCTGAGGTGGGAAACCACTGTGATGAAGAACACAGAACAAGGACCTCAGAGCCACTCAGGAAGTAAGTCGAGGGATATAAAGAGATGTGATGAGCACAGCAGAATGAGGAGCATGTAGTCATCAGAGCGACAAAGAGGGAGAAGATGGAGGGCGGGGCACAGGAGCGATGGCGGAGTGGTCGCCGCCCAGGGGCAGCAGAAAAGGAGCACCGACACACACACACACACGATGACTCTAACATCCCTGGACCTGCTGGTGGCGCTTCACGTGACTACAGGGAGGCCTCGTCAGCAAAGCACTTACACTAATGGAAACTACGACAGCCAGAGCTACCTCGCCCGTGAAAACACGTCAGCACTGAAACAGCCAAAATTAAAGGAAACATCCTCACCTTAGCCCAGCCCAGGGCACGAGGGACGCTGGCTCAAGAGATGTGTGGTTTGTGTTGTGTATAAGTGTGTTGGTTTGTAATAGGTGTTGTCTAGCAGTGTGTGGAGGTTGCTGGCATAGGATTTTTGGACACCACTGCACAAGCTGATGCTGAGTGACAAGGGTTTTCTGTTAATTTGTGCCACCTTGTCACTAGCGTCTCTGCACAGAAGAAATGCTGTGTGACCATGAGTTCAAGGGAACAAAGTTCTCTTTAGTATCACAGCAGCACATCTAAGCAAGCAGTGCTGTTTTTTCCCAGCACCTCTTCTGGAAATGGCCTCTGGAGCCATTCTTTGTCCTTTTTCGTGGGGCATGTGGTTAGTCTTTCTTTGAGAGCCAGTTGTATTTAAGGCCAGTGGATAAGGGGGTGGGTGACTATATCCTTGGTTGGTATTTTCTCACAAGCTTTGATTCAGGCTCTGAAGGTGATTCTGCAGTTTTGGAGCAGGGACGATTGTGTTTAGTCAATTAACACAAATCTATTGAGCACTTACTACGACCCCTATGGTGACCACTGGGAAGAGCAAGATACATTTGTATTTATTCCCTCTGGTGTGGTTTTTGGAAAAAAAGAGAAAAGCCTTACGCGTAAAGCCTTGTTATAGCACGTGGCAGTGCACAGCCACCGAAATGTCAGTGAGCAGGCAGGCCTACGGGGAACATGCTCAGCTCAGAGACCCTGCAGGCTGGACAGTTCCCTCGCTGGCCAATGTCCTTTTACCCCTTCGGGAGCATACTGGCTGCAGACTGCACAGGAGATGTCAATAGGATCTCTACTGAGCAGTCAGTACCCCGGGGGGCAAGTGGTCCCGTCCAGGCCTGCCATCGGTCCCTGCAGGTGGACCCTGGGCCCGCCCTGAGCTGCATGACAACCTCTCCAGACAGTGTGGAAAGAAGGAAGAAAGCACTTACGGCGTGAGGCAGGCAGGGCTAGAGTCCCCAGGGGGCAGTTAGTAAGACAGTTTGGTTCTGGACAGAACAGACAGACAAAGAAGAAAAAAAGCAAGTAGGTTTGAAAGTACTTTTTAAAAAAGAACAACAGTAACGGTTTAAAGTCAACAGGCCTGGTGGCAGCCATCTGGAGAAGTGAGGTCCTGCAGAAGCGGGCACACAGGCCGGCCCCCGCCTGGCCAGAGCAGGAGGGGCCCTCACGACAGAACAGCTACAGACCTTTCCCTTCTGCTGGCTATTCTTCTCTTCTTCCCGAGCTGCCCCTTGGCATTGAACATTTCCAACACCCTATGACTGCTGTTTTTGAAACAAAGCCCATTAAACAGCCAGATTGTTTTAGTCACAATGACCAAATGACTGCAGCTCAGACTAAAACTTGCCCTTCGAATTTTCCACTGAGACAGTTCCAGATTATCCTCTCTCTTCACACCAGACCTGCTCACAGCTTCTAGAGAGAAAGAATGGTGCTATGTCTTCAAGAGAAACAGAGGAATAAGTAGCTCATGGGGTTAGAGTGAGGGGAGAAAGGGAGTTTCCTACTGTGCCCGTTCCTGGCTAGGGATGACTCCATCATCACCCACGTTTAGATGTCCCATCGAGCGCTCCGGGAAAGATTCTCCCACATGGGCTCAGAGGAGGGTGGGAAATCTGAATTCATTCTGATTTTGAAATGAAAAAAAACTACCACAAGTCTAGGGAGGGATGGGAAGGGGTCTTGGGGTCTCCAAGGGGCCTAAGTCAGTTCAGGTGAGGAATAATTCCACTGGAGTCTAGAATAAGCCAAATTCCAACAGCAAAGGAAAAAGAGCCCATGACATTTAACACTGCCCGTGAGAGCTCCATGCCAGTTCTGAACCCCCGACACCGTGCCTCTTCCCCCTTTAAATCAGCCATCACCTCTTTTGGTAGTAAACACACCGAGTGAGAAGAAAATCTAAACAGACACTTCACAGAGGACCAAAGGGGGGCACAGCTTTATATGCATAAAGCCATTTTCACACCTTGGTTTAATGACTCAATCACAGCACTGTTTCCTTTCTCGTCTCATAGATTGCCTGCGGCATTCATTTGTGACTCAAAATGTCTCTAATATAAATGGACACCACAGACAAGCTAGTTAATGCTTGGGACAAAGCTCTCATTCCAAGAAGGTGTGGCACTCACCTAGCTAGACCCTCTGCAGCAGCAAACCACTTACCTGAGGGGCCCTGAGGGATGGGGTAACAGAAGCCCACAGAAGACACCATTTGTTACCTGAGAACACAACCTCCTTCTCAGAGCACACAGCTTTATCACAAAGACGTGTACCTTTGGCAGGCGTAGGCCACAGACTGTCAATATTATTAGGTTGAACCATATGGTGTTGCCATTTCCGTAGGTCATTGGCAATTTCACATGGTTTAATCTATTTCAGATTTAAACTCTATATTTTGAGTTAAATGCCTCTTGTTGGGTTATACTGGGAAGCTGAGCATTCCTTTTCCCACTGTGGGAAATGTGGGGCAGCAGGTGGATCAGGTGACACAGGAAATACACCTCCTCCTCTCTGCACCTGTGCATCTGGGGCTGCAGAGCCTTGGGAGGGAGCCTGTGTCTTTCTCTAACCTTCGCCATCTGCTGTCTGCCCAGCCTGGAGAATGCCTACCGGTGTCTGGATTCCACTGCTGTGGAGGTTTTGCATCTGGGTTCCTGGTGGGTCAGGCCTCACGCCCAGGTCTACACATAAGGGTGTCTGACCAAGGGCTGGGAAACGTCCTCTGGCACTGCGTGAACGATAAGGCCAACATCACCACCGTTTTCACCCCCGGCATCATCATCGGGCTTTGTTTTATTTCGCCCATCCTTGCCGTGGTCCAGTTATACCACATGTGGGTATGATCAGGGCAGAATTCAAGATCGACTGATTTGCAAATAACCTTAAGGGGGGAGGGATACAATAATAATAATCACATAATAATATGTGACAATGTGGATAATAAGTGTGGTCACAGATAACATAATAATAGGTGATGTTTAAGGGGATAAGGATAATAATCGCGTTGTATGAAGGCAGGATTTTGACCTTATCCATTCGTCTCACCTGGTCTTACTGCTAAGAGAACGCACGCATACAGAGAGGGTAATGGGATTTGTGAGACGTGAACCCGCTGTCTGCACTGAAGCCAGCGCTGGGATCCAGACACCCTTCCTGTAGGTCCTGACGAGAGGTCTTCTATGTCCACCCTGTCAAAACCCTCTCTCTTCATCACACACATAGCTGGAGCAGAAAGCCTGATGTTGCCCACACATGCTCCCAGGACACAAACTCATACAGAAGGAGGGGAAATATGAACCCAAATGAAAAGCCCTGATCAACAGACAAGCATGGATCGCTGAGGCCACAGTGGAGGACCTGAGTCAATCCCTGAGCTACTTAGGAAAACCATCTCATGGTCCTCAGAGGATCACTGACGGCAATAAAACCAAGTTCTCTTTTAAGAAGCAGCTCAGGGTTTGCGTTCCTGCTTGTTCCATCCTCCCCTGAACCTCCTGAACTCACATAACCTGGTACAGCCCCAGGGTCACCTGTGCTGACACTGAAAAGGACGGGCCGCAGGGGGAGGGGGTGGGATACTCAGCCTCCTTTACCTCGATGGACCCTGGCTCGGCTCTGACCGTCATTTCTCCCACGGGGCCGTTGCTGCTGAGACTGGGGGTGCCGTGGGCGGCCTGCCTCTGCTCCTCCTTTAAGGCGTGTTCCAACAGCTTCCGGTGGAGGATCCGGGCGACGTTCTCGGTGAGCGTGTAGCCGGGGGGAGCAGACAGGTCCTGCCTCGCAGGTGTGCCCTCTCCCCCTTCCTCCCTGCACGTCTCGGAGCCACCCCCGACCGGGCTGGGCGACCGGCCACGGGAGCTGGGGCTCGTGTCCTGGCCCGGGCCCAGCTCCGGCGGGGGCTCTGCCGAACGAGACCGACTGGCGGCCCGCACCCCCTTCTGGAAGGGGTCCTGCACCATAGGGCTGTGGTCGATGATGCTGAAGAGGCTGGAGAGGCCGTCGTTGATGGCGGTGTGCACGGGGCTCTCCCGAGTGGTGGTAGAACGGGCCCAGGCCGACTCGCCGCAGCCCTTCGGGGCCAGCCCCGGGGAGGTCCTGCTGCTTGGCTGGTCCACTCTGGGGAGGGGCTTCCTCTGCAGCTTGGGAGACCCGTACTTGGGGGAGCAGCATGTGCGTTCAAACTTGGCCTGCACCTTCTCGATGGCGGGGGCCAGCTGCCTGTTCCTGAGGCCGCGGGAGGGGGAGGACACGGGCGTGGTGCCACCCCCTGCCTTGGGTGTGAGACACTTGTGGGGGCTGCTGGTGACGGCGCTGCCCCGCAGGGCTTCGGTCTGCAGGCCGATGCTGATGGTCTGGATGGTCTGCGTCCCTGTTGTCCGGGACCCATTGGTCTGGCAGGCCGTGTCCTTGACCAGAGGCTCCCTGGGGCTGGAGCAGGCAGCGCTGACGGAGAAGGCCACCTCCTTCATGTCATCACTCAGGTTCTTGGACATCTCCAGGCTGTGCAGCGGGGAGGAGAAACCGAGGGTGCTGTCGAGGGGCCAGAGCCCACCCTCCGTGTAGTCTCGGGGGTGCTTGGAGGGGGCACAGGGCCACCTAAGAATGTGTTCAGAACAGCCCCCCTTGGTGTCCCCCGGGCCCCCTCGGGCCCTGCCCTCACCGCCTGCCACCACGGTACCGTCCAGCCTCCGCACGGCAGGCGGGCTGTGCAGCATCCTCACCCCGGCCTGCTCGGCGCAGACAAGGCTCCGCGGGAGCTGCTTCTGGCAGTGCTCCGGGCTGGTCACGGTGTCCGTGGTCAGGGTGATGCTCGTGGTGAGGTACCAGGAGGAGTCGGAGAAAGGGTCGGTGCTGGCCTCGGGCCTCGCCCGACCCGCCTCGGTCCTGTCCGCCCAGGGGTCTGGGGGCCTGTCGTCCCAGCTCTTGCTGTTGAACTCCTCGATGTACTTGAGGTCATCTGGGGAGAGGGGTGGGGTGATGTCCTCCTTGCTGCTGGTGGCGGGCAGGCCCTTCTCTGGCAGGAAGGGAGAGCCATCCATCAGGCGCTGGAACTCAGACATGGATGAGACGGACACGGCCCTGGGGAAGGGGAGAGGAGAGGTGTCAGCTGCCACCGGCTAGGGAGCCACGGCCCCGGAACCCCCGACCCAGCACAGCGTGCGTCCTGCCTACATGCACAGTGCCTGTGTCTCCACCTGAAAGATCAGGACACGTCCCAGCTGCCTGATGTTTTCCACTCTTGGGCTGACCCTCTGGTGTCCAACAGGCTTTTATGGCTCTGGAATTGCTGCAGGAGCCTTGTATTGGTCAGAATTTACTACAGCCGACCCTCAAAACCGTGGGACAGGTGGGGCTCTGGGGCAGTCAGAGCTAAGCTCTAACCCTGCTCTGCAGTATTCTAGTTCAGTGCGTGGATGCTCCACAGGAAGAAGGGGAGCCTGGCTGTGGCCTGGCCTCTCCACGTACTTGATGGGCACCTTCAATGTCGAAGCTGCGGGAGCTTCCCGAGTTCCCGGCATTAGAGCAGGCGCGCATCCCACAGACGTGAACACACCACAGTCCCAATCCAAACGAGAAACTGGAGCGTCGGGGAGGGAGAGACGCCACCACAAAGCAACTGTGACCTGAAGCCTTCTCCGCCCATGGACCTCATCCTCTGTTGGCTTAAAGCACTAACAGTCTCCCAAGGCCAACAGAAGATGTGGAGGAGAGGAGGGGCAGTGGAAGGTGTGATCAGGCTGGCGAGTGATTTCAACACCATTTCAAACAGAAATCCCCTCTGGCCCTGCCCAGACCCACCCACAGGCTCAGTCCTCCCCTTCCCTCTCTACTCAATTTAAACAAATTTGCTTACATGTGCCTTTTCAGACATGTCCCGCCATACATGTATGGGTTACTAGAATCAGACTAAATTAGAAGAAAGGGTTTCCATGGACTTTTCAAAAACCATTTAACACAATCATCTCCTTATATACACAACTCTAATCACACAGCTCTTACTGTGACACTGACACACACATGAACGCAGCATAGCACTGGCCTTTTTGTTGCTAATAATTTAAGATGCCGTATTTATGAAATTAATAATAAAGCAACTACTTATCCAGAAGTTTTACTCTAAGTCATTTTTGAAGAGTGTCACAGTACACTGCAGTGACAAGATAGAATTTTAAGACCAGGAGGTTTTTTTAAATTTTTCGTTGCATTGGGTCTTTGTTGCTGCGTGCGGGCTTTCTCTGGTTGCAGTGAGCAGGGGCTTCTCATTTCAGTGGCTTCTCTTGTTGCAGAGCACGGGCTCAGTAGTTGTGGCTCGAGGGCTCTAGAGCACAGGCTCAGTAGTTGGGGCGCACAGGCTTAGTTGCTCCACGGCATGTGGGATCTTCCCGGACCAGGGCTCAAACCCGTGTCCCCTGCATTGGCAGGCAGATTCCTAACCACTGTGCCACCAGGGAAGCCCAAGACCAGGAGGTTTTTACTGCAGTAGTCTACTATCATTTCATCAATCTTACTTACCTTTGAAGATTTCCCTTGTGATTTTCTTCTTCCTATAAAGAAGAAGGAAGTTTATCTGAATTGGTTAACATTGGCTGGCCTTCAGGGTGCTAAGTGATTTGTTTTTTTCTTAGGACAATACCATTTAAAACGTACATGGGAGCCAAGTTTGGGCCAAGAGTGCCTCTGCCTCTCAGCCCTTTGAAGTACAATAATGACACCAGAATCCAGGGGTGATGAGGGGTTAGAGCCTCTGAGTCCAGGGAGGGCCCGCGTGAATGAGAAAAATTGTCTATAAACATTGTCACAAAGTGGCTCTCCTGTGCTCCTCAAAGGGCATCACTAAGCACGTGAGCTTCAAAGCTGCCTCGTTAATGACTGAATGTGTGTGAGTGTGAGTGTGTGTGTGTGTGTGTGTGTGTGTGTGAGAGAGAGAGAGAGAGGGAGGGGGAGAGGGAGAGAGAGAGAGAGAGAGAGAGAGAGAGAGAGAGGAGAGAGAGGGAGAGAACAAACGCAAGAGAGGAGAGGGAGAACGGGGAGGAGGAGGAGATGGAGGAGAAGAAGGAAGGGAAGACAAGGGTGAGAGCAAGTTAGGGGAGAGACGTCTCTTGGCCTCAGCCTGTCTATAGAGGTCGGTGTGAGAGGTGTAGACTACTACGTATAAAATAAATAAGCTACAAGGACGTATTGTACAGCACAGGGAACACTGCCAATGTTTTATAATAACTAAAGGGAGCATAACCTTTAAAGATTGTGAATCACTGTTGTACACCTGCAGCTTACATCGCACACCAACTGTACTGCAGTAAGAAATGCAAAAAAGTCGGTGTGACGTCCTCAGAGGGCTCTTTGTTTTAAATATCGCCCTTGGGAGTCAGGGAAGGCACAGTGACCTCTGCTAAAGAAGAGAACATGCGCACACGGTCCTCCTGAGGACACCCCCGTGCGGACCAGTCCTGAGGGGAGTGAGGCCCAGTGAGCCCTGGAGGTATTGCGACTGAGTCCTGGCACAGCAAACCACCTGAGCGTCCCCCAGGGAGCCCTCCCGTGGGATCTGGCCACTGCTTTGAAGATGGCATAGGATACGATGCCACTAGATCCCCGGGGTGGCATGCTGGTGCTGTCACCTCTGCTGGGTACAGGTGCTGAGGAGAAGGCACTTGACCTCGCCGACCTGTGACTGAGGGCGATCCCCCACTTCAACATCCCTGCCTGACGGGTACCCCGTCTGCTGAGCGTGTCAAATGACAGGTGCAGCCACTGTGAGATTGGCTCACAGGTATGATTCCTAAAATCAATCTTCAAATCCCAGTTTTTAGAAAGTCATAACCAAAAAAACCCAGTGCTGTGCCGCGGAGATTTCTGCACAGAGCTAAGCTCTTCTATTTGCTGATCTAAGTTACATAGGTTTCTAGTGGTGGATTTTTTCCCCTTTGCACAGATAAGGTATTTATTGTATGTCACTGGTTAGTGACATTTGTTACTTTCTTGAAAGCAGATTTTTTCCTGTTATTAATGTTTTCTGGAATCAGAAGGCCGTCCTATGACTTTAAGAAAACTTGCGGCTCTACACTTCCCAGGATGATCTGTTGGGTTTGCCAGAAAGTTCGTTTGGTTAATGAATACGTCGTTAAATAAAGTTCTTGCTGAACATGAAAAATGTCTTTTATTTTTACTTAAAACTGATCGAACTTTTTGGTCAACCCAATATTTCCTCTTGGGTTTCACTGGACACTCCCGTTCCTGAGACTCCCATTCACACAGGACCCAAGCCCTGAATTTCTGAGCCTGAGACAAGCAGCTAAGTGAAGCAGGGAGCCTGGGGTCAGGACCACCAAGCAAAGCTCCTGCATCATGAAGGGTTCGTTTTTACTGACCCCAGAGGCTGTGATATGCAAAACCAGGGGCCTGCCAGCCACTCGGGCGGCTTCCCAAGCCCCTGCCCTCGGTCCTGCCGCAGGTAACTAGACCCCAACCCAGGCTGACCTCGGGGAAGCAGTTCCTGAACTCCCTCTCGGGCTTGCGGTCTGGAGGCTCCTCTGGCTCGTCGTCCAAGGACAGGGCATCCAGGTAGAGGTTCTCCCGGGCCGAGCACCTGTCCGATTCCTTCAGCTTGGACAGCGGCTGGTCCTCAAACGTGCTGGAGTCAGTGTCCATGCAGGGCCACGTCCCCGTGGGGTGGGGTGCCCAGGGGCTCCCCGTGTGGGCACAGGGGTGGACATCGCCTTCCTTTTGATCACAGAGGAAACTGCCACCTCTCCGGGGACTGTTCACTTTCTGCAACTTGAGGGTTTTAAAAATGAAAACAGTCAGCCTCATTTTTCTGTGTGTTGCTCCCTACGGTCGTGGTTTCTCCACAGTTTGGAATTAACATATGGTCTATCTGAAAGATGGTGAGAAGTCTACGTTCTTAAAGTTCTGACCTTAATTTCAAAAATAACACATCACAAATGCTTTTTGAAAAGAAAAATCACAATTTTATATGGACTAGAAAAATCTGCATTATCCACACGCAAGCCAGCTCCTTCTGATGAGAATATGTTATTGTATGTAACTTTGAGTACTGTGCTCACAGGAAATTATACATGGATTTTTTTAATCTAACATTACCAAACGACACATTTAGAACTCCCTTTTGGTAATTACCTTCAGAACGTAAGGCACACTCAGTGGAAAGCCATCAGTGATAGCAAACTTCTGAGGGTGAATTTGATTTTTCCTAACTAGCAGAGTTTCTAAATAACAACAGAGCATGATCTCCAAATTATTTGAAATGGGTCCTACATAAATCCCGAGTGATCACCTGGGTTATAACCATTGGGTGTCGAAAACATCTGACAGTTTGCTTGAGAGGATTAGATCTGGTACGACTAGAAAAAGAAACAAAAACATGAGCCACGTAGTTTGGAGTCATACTTTTCTCTGACTTGGTAAATGCAAGCAGCAGCAGTGGGGAAACCTCAGGAGACCTGCAACCAGTGTGTGTGGCTGGCCATCTCAGCTCAGTGTCCCTACCTGTAACAGGGGTGCCCCTCTCTCTGGGGCTGTGGGAGGGCTGCAGGCCGGGCCCAGCGTAAAGCTCGCTGTTCGTCAGCAGGACCACCACCGACCCCCCTTGAGGCCTGCGTGATTCCTTGGGCCTGGGTGCACTGATAAACGAACGCCTCATGTCCTCACAGCAGGGGGCCCTTCAGGAGGAGCCGCGTGGAACCACAGGGACAGGCAGAGACACGCGTGCCTGCAGTGCCCTCTCCATGGAGGAGCCCTGAGGGGCTGCCCTGGACCCTCCCGAGCTCCCCTCCAAAACAGGCAGAAAGCACCTTTGACAGGTCGGCTCACACACTCCACCGCCCTGGCTGCTCTTTGGACTTGAACTCAAGGGCGGGGGCGGCAGAAGTGGTGCTGAGATGGTGCCCGGAGGCTTTGACCCTCCCTTGGAAGCACATTTATTTACCCTTAAACAAGGCATCTTTCACAAACTACACCTCCTGTCCTAACTCAAGCCTTCATCAGCAAGCTGGATAAGTGTGGCCTGTGTGTCATAGGGAACAAAGCCATGAGGAGTCATGGGGACTTTTCCTCATTTCTAGCAATTTCTGAGGTGGTGGAACCAGCCTCAGGGTATTATCTTCATTTTAGGAGAAAGATGGCGATTCAAGCAGCTGCAGCTTAAATGTTAGAGTTTGAGGCAGAATCCCAGTTGAATTAGGGAACAAGCAAGTCACCGGGGCTTTCAGCTCAGCCCCCTCTGCTCTCTACCCCCTCCCCAGTGACATAGCTCTCAAAGATGCTAAATGCTTTCTTTTTTAAAAAAATGAAAAGGAAAGTTTTTTATTATGTTCATCTAATGCATGTCAGTGTAATTTAGTTTCAACATATGATCATCTCCAAGCTATTTCGGGCACAGAATTAAAATGCGAGAATCCCATCTGAAGCTGTAAATGTGCACGGAGGGTGTGTGTGAAGAGCGGGGAGAGTGACTACAGGGGAGAGCTATGATCCAGCACATTCTCACTCAGCAAAGTGGGGCTTCAAAAATAAACCTGGGCAGCCAGGAGCAATGTGCACTAAAGCTGTAAGTGTTAGTTAGGTTCCCTAAAAATGAGCTGGAGTGGTTTCAAGCGGGAGGTTTCTGCGGCCAAGACGCCTCTGCAGTGCTGTCATAGAATAAATGGTCCCTACAAGGATAGGGTTTCCTAGGAGAGTCATTTCAAACCAGGCATCAGCACCTACTGTACTTAGAGTCCTGCAGTAGAACAACTTATAAAGCAAACACCAAACTTACAAGGTTTGCAGGCAACAGTAAACCCTTGAGAATGTCACTTTACCTGAATTGCTCACAAGAAGAAAGGTTACTTTGTACACAGGTTTTAAAAGAACAGCCTTTCATGCTGCAGAGGTAACTGATTTAAGGAAGTCACTGGAAGAAGAATGACCTGGGAGCTTTCATTTAGTTCTTTACCACAGCCAACTCCTCAGGCCTCTGCAGGCTAACAGACTGAACAATTCGGAGGAGAAAGTAGTGTAACTCCAGGAAAGTTAACTCTCACGCATCAGATCCGGGTTGAGACAGATGCTGATAAGATGGTGTGTGTTACATGACCTTAACCACATTCCCACAGTCATTCGTCATATCAGATGCCTCACATGGCACAGAAATTATGTAGGAATTCAACACCACCGGGCAAGTACGAAGCATGTGTTCTCAAAGTGGAAAATGGATTTAGTGTTACTTCTTTCGCCATCTGTACTAGGTCATCACAGACAAGGTTACACGGCCCACCGCATAGATATCGAGGGGCATACGTTATGAAGAATGTTTGTCTACGTGTCTCGTTGTAGATGTAGGTGTCTGCACATCTACGGAATGTGCAGCTAGAAGTTAAATGAATAAACAACTCAATAACTGATTAAAAAAAAATCTACACACACTACACTTCAGCCAGTTTCCTCTTGTACAGAGAATACCTATAACTGCTTTTCCTCATTTCCAGGATTGGGTACTGTGATTTTTTAAATGTCAGATATTTGTGGGGGGGAAGGCTGGATTTATTTTTGAAAGCCACAATTGCATATCTGAAGCATCAACAAACCCTCTTCTAAAAACAGCAATGAAATCATTGTACAAAGCCTGCGGGATCCACCACAGATTTCAGGAACAGATGAATGAACGCCCCAGAACCCACGTGTCTTGAGTCCATTTTGCTCAAAGATGTTAACCTTGATGACTGAGGTTCTGAGGCTGTCATTGTGGTAGGGCCATGGCAGTAGTGACAGTCTGGAAATGGAGTTCAGCCCCTGCCCACTCATCTTTCCAAAGATAGTCTTAAAATGGGGTGGCTGTTCATCCCTAGGGCATTAACTCTTCGAACATTAAATGTCACGGGATGTCTTACTAATTTTTCCTTTACTAGAAATTCCTCATTTCTCAAAGTACAATGAAGCCCTTAAAGACTTGCTTAACTTACATCCAAGGTGTGACTTCCAAAATGAAGCCATGATGAGACCAACAAGCCTACAGCTCACGGGCAAAGGGGTGATGACGATGGCCTTGCTGGGGTGCGGGAGGGACAGTGTGTACGGTCCTGGAGGGATGGCCAGGAGGGACCCTCCCTGATAACGAGGTACCTGGAGGAGCCAGGATACTGGTTAACGAACAACGGATGAATCCGTGACCACTTTGTAAGGGTATGTGCTGCATCTGCCCCTACGATTCCCACCCGACAGCTGATCCCCTGCATAGAGCACAGGCACCAGGGGGTTTAAGACAGAAGATTCTTCTCAGGTGCCACATTTCTAGGCCAAACAGGAAGTGGCCCACTTTCCTTCGATAGAATTTGGGGAATTTTAAAATGAGCCATATCATCTACCAGTCTGGTGACTCAGCTGTGTGAGTAACCAAACCCAGGAAGGATGTCGGGCCTCTTTATCTGCAGTGCACTTCTGCTCAGAGGTTTCAGAGCCCAAGATTCCTGGTCCTTTTCAGTTCTCTCTCCCTCGCCCCCTCCCATCTCAGCAGTGAGCAGAAACGGACCTTTGCCACTGCACCTGCAGAACACAGGTCCCATGTCTAGGGATAATACAGCACATTTTCCAAAAGGCAGCATGGATATTTATAATAGAATAATGAAGTTACTTTTCCTGCATTCAGTTTATCGATTAATACATTTCCTTGAGGCCTCCTGAATTTATAAGTGTGACAGGCTGAACTACAGTGCATGCTATGTAAAAATCCAGCCAGGGTAGAATCCCAGTCCTTCATCAGTTTCACGTGAAAATTTAATTTGTGCCCTCCTCAGGCAGGACCGCAGCTACACAAACTGTCCTAAGGCTGACGCAAGGCAGGGAGTGATTATCTTTAGAACAACAACTCCCCCTTTCCCACAGAACTCATCTACATTTTTCAGTGTTTGTTTAGCTGAAGATGATGAACGATCAGTCACTTCCCCGACTGTGTCCTGTCTAATCACAGCTCCACAAGATCCACAGCAGGTGCAAACAGCCTGACTTCCTACTGACTTCAGCAGTTTCTTTACTAACGGACAACAATTCCATTCAAGCTGGAGCAGTCACCATGACCACATCTTTAGTGGCAGACTTAAAAGCTAGTTTGCTTTTTGGTAGAAATCACTTCCTAAGGCCTGAAATAATCTCATCTTTCAAGTTTAGTCTTTAAACACCTTTAAAAAGTTACCCCCCAACCGTACACACACAGGGAAGTTACCCACAGACTTTCCAATGAAAAGGTCTGTGTCATGGGAGGGCTGAGCCTAGGTCTCCGACACCAGAACTCCTAGGATTTCTTCCTCTTTCTCTGGAAGCCCCTACATCAGCCTGATGCAGCAGAGACCTCCGAGCTGTCTGATTTTCCCCTTCTGAGTGCTCTGATTTCCAGGTCAGGCGTCTCCGCCTCCTCCCCTGGGGCATCCTCACCTGTTCGATTCTCCACAGGAGCTCCTTCTCCTGCCGCCCCCATTCCTGCCGCTCCCGGTCCAGGCGGTCGAGAAGCTCTACCTTCTCTCGGTTCCAGTTCTTCTCGCTGTGGTGGATCTGCCATCGCAGGTCCATGACCAGCCCATGACTGTCAGCCAGGAGCTTCTGCTGTGCCTCCCTCTCCTTCGTGAACACCCCTTTGCTGTCAGCAGAGGAGCCCAGGTCTCCCAAGCTTTTCTCAGTCTTCGCTTCCAGCTGTCAAGGAGAACAGACTTAGGAACTTAGTCCCTGACAGTCTCGCGTTAGTAGGTGAAGAAAATCTCAGCACGTTCATGTATTATCCCTGGAAACATGTTTAAACCAAGATCTGACCAATCTTATGGAGGAAGCACTTTTCATCTTTAAAGTCATAATTAAAAACATCTGACATGGGAGAAAATGTGTAAACAAAGCAACTGACAAAGGATTAATCTCCAAAATATACAAGCAGCTAATACAGCTCAATATCAAAAAAACAAACAACCCAGTCCCAAAATGGGTAGAAGACCTAAATAGACATTTCTCCAAAGCAGATATACAGGTTGCCAACAAACACATAAAAGGATGCTCTACATCACTAATCATTAGAGAAATGCAAATCAAACTACAGTGAGTTATCACCTCACACCAGTCAGAATGGCCATCATCAAAAAATCTACAAACAGTAAATGCTGGAATGGGTGTGGAGAAAAGGGAACCCTCTTGTACTGTTGGTGGGAGTGTAAATTGATAACAGCCACTATGGAGAACAGTATGCAGGTTCCTTAAAATACTAAAATTAGAACTACCATATAACCCAGCAATCCCACTACTGGGCATATACCCTGAGAAAACCATAATTTAAAAAGAGGCATGGGGGCTTCCCTGGTGGTGCAGTGGTTGAGAGTCCGCCTGCCGATGCAGGGGACACGGGTTCGTGCCCCGGTCCGGGAGGATCCCACACGCAGCGGAGCGGCTGGGCCCGTGAGCCATGGCCACTGAGCCTGCGCGTCTGGAGCCTGTGCTCCGCAACGGGAGAGGCCACAACAGTGAGAGGCCCGCGTACCGCCCCCCCCCCCCCCAAAAAAAAGCGTGTACCACAATGTTCATTGCAGCACTATTTACAATAGCCAGGACATGGAAGCAACCTAAGTGTCCATCGACAGATGAATGAAGATGTGGCACATATATACAATGGAATATTAGCCATAAAAAGAAACGAAATTGAACTATTTGTAGTGAGGTGGATGGACCCAGAGTCTGTCATATATACAGAGTGAAGTAAGTCAGAGAAAAACAAATACCGTATGCTAACACATATATATGGAATCTTAAAAAAAAAAAACAAAGTGGTTCTGATGAACATAGAGGCAGGACAGGAATAAAGATGCAGACGCAGAGAATGGACTTGAGGACACAGGGAGGAGGAAGGGTAAGCTGGGATGAAGTGAGAAAGTAGCATTGACATATATACACTACCAAATGCAAAATAGCTAGCTAGTGGGAAGCAGCTGCATAGTACAGGGATCTCCAGCTCAGTGCTTTCTGACCAACTAGAGGGGTGGGAGGGAGACACAAGAGGGAGGGGATATGGGGATATACGTATACATATAGCTGATTCACTTTGTTGTACAGCAGAAACAACATTGTAAAGCAATTATACTCCAATAAAGACGTTTAAAAAAAAAAAAATCTGACAGAGTCACACACAAGGTGAAGCAGTGAATCCACCCAGCTTCCCAGAGTCTGCTTCTTACTCTCCCTTCCCAACTGTGAGTCACCACATCTCTTGCCTGTCCTGCTGTACAACTCCTTGCAGGCAGGCACGTGTCTGTCCCTACATCCTTAGCCCCCCATGTGGAACCTGGTGATGGGAGAGTGATGTAACCTGGCAGTCTATAACAACACCCAGGAGATTAAAGACCGAAAACTAACAAGCAAAAGAACTCCCATCTAGACATCACATGCAAACTGCTGAAAACCAAAGAGGAAACCTTGGAGGCAGACAGAGAAAAAAATAAACCACAAATGGAGGTGCGCAGATGAGAATGACTGCAGACCTGTCCTCGGAAAGTATGTAAGTCGGGGGGGAAAATGGAGTGACATCTTGAAAGGGTCGGAGGGGGAAAATGTCAACCTCAACAGAATTCTATACTTAGCAACAGCATCTTTCAAAAATGATGGAAGAAAAATGCTTTTTCAACAAATGAAAACTTTAAAGCAGGCTTACATTTCAAGAAATGATAGAGGAAATTTTCAGGCACAAGGAATATGATATCAACAAACACTTTGACCTGCACAAAAAATGAACACTGGAAATGACCTAAATAAATGCAAATATAACTCATTTCCTCCTGTTTTTAACTGCTTTAGAATACTACTGAGTGTCTGAAGTAAAAATAGTTGCATTGTATTTTGTCTTTACAGAATGTGTAGAAGTAAACTGACAACAGCACGGAGGACAGGAGGAGGGAATTGGGGGTGTACTGTTGTTGGTGAATGTGATAAATTTTAGTGAAAGATTCATGAACATAAAGATGTATCCTTTTGCCTATTCTAGTTCAGCAGATCCCCGAAGTCTACCCATGGACCCATGTTAATCCATTCAATTCTAATGGTTTCTAATCCATTCTCTACCTCGATAGCAGAATTACTTCTTAAAAACGCAAGTCGAAATGCTTTACTCCCATGATAAAATCAGGATTAATGTTTCAGTTCTTTGGCTATCTGCTTCCCACTCGTATGTGACACGGTGCAGCTCCTCCGGTGTGCCATGCTCCTTTCTTCATGATGTCCCTTTTTTGTCCAAAAGACTGTTTCTCTCCTTTTCCATGTGCCCACTCCTGTTCATCCTCCGAGATTCATTCTAAGCAGGGCTTTCACAAACAACCCTTCCCTGAACCCTCAAGCCGAGGTGTGTGCCCTGCATGCCCCCCCATCCCTGAGAGCCTGTGTACAGGCCTGCCGGGGCACTTGCCACACTAGTACTAACGGTGGCCCTTGTCTGGTCTCCCACTGCACTGAGAAGCCTTTCAAGATCTGTCTTATTTGTTGGGGGATCCTGGCAGTTAGAGCAAGGTCTGACCTAGGAGTCAACTGAAGGAATCGCAGCTTTGGGAACTGACACAAGATGGCCTCCACTGAGAGAAAATACTTCACTCTCGGTAGAATTCAACTGTTTTGCATTTAAGTAGAAAAGGATAAAGATGAGTGAACTAGCATCAGCCCACATCCATCATTCCCCGGGCTCCAAATGTTTGAGAAACTGGCTCACATCAAAGATTATGCCTCCTCTTTTTAGCTACGCTTACATCTCTGAAAATATTTAGATTTTTCCACTATAAACATAGTTTTAAGTAAGTTTAAAGGCAGCTCATCAGAACGTCCTTACTCATTTCTTATCCACTGCCAGCTCTTCAGGCTGTGAACTAAGATAAACAGAAAATCTAGTAAGAACCTCCTACCCAGCAGTAGGCAGGAGTCATAACTGGGTTAGCAGCCGCACCCCTTGCCCAGCCTGGCCTGGTGCTTTGGTCCAGCTATGCTTTGCTGCTTCGCCTGCAGAGGAGGCTATGCCTGTGCTCCACCCAGGGATGTGAGCTGGACACTTCTGCTCCCTTGGACCAGGCAGCAGTGCCCGTGAACTTGTGGGTACCACGGGAGCTGTCTTCTTTTGACAGGACAGGCCCTTTAATCTTTTATCAAGGCCATTTAGGAGATGTCTTCTTTCCAGACAAGTTTTTTCTTTCATGACTGAGCCAATTCATATAAAGTTTTGATTACTTTATGGTTTGCCTCAAAACAGGGCCTAGAAAATAGATTCTCAAAGACGTGCAGACCTTTCCTCCCTTACCGTGATCAAGGGGCTGGAAGAAACCTGGAGAAGCAATCTGAGCAAGCAGACCCTACATGGGAAGTGACACCGCTTTCAAAGACTTCCAGGGAGAAAGCACTTAGAAAACAGCGTTCCTGGCTCAGCCCGATCTTAACGACCAGGGCTGGGGTCTCAAATCTCCGAGAGGCTCTGCTCTCTTGTGGGCGGTGGAGGCAGTAATCTGCTCTCAGCTCCAGTTGCACTAAAGGCTCTGTGATCTGAGACAACACGCTTCCTCTGGGCCTCGGGCTCCTTCCATGTAAATAAGGACACCGAAATTGATCAGACTTCCAGGGCTGTAGTGGGAGGTAGGTCTACAAGCTTTTTCTGGTATTGGGAGAAATCTAACGGAAAGCATTCATTTCCTTTTTTCAGAGGTAACTAAACCACAATCTGCTTTTTCTTTGCCCCTGTCTGAATTCTGTCAGTGCACTCTGGTCACGTTATTCACCCTGGCCAAGCTTCAGTGGCACTAAAGACAGCCTTGCTCCCTTCTCCCCACCTCTTCACCAACACTTGATATTTCTAGTTTTCCTGATAAGAACCATTCCAGCAGGTGTGAGGTGACAGCTCATTGTGGTTTTGATTTGCATTTCCCTGATGATTAATAACGTAGAACATGTTTTCAGGTATCTTGTTACCTGAAGAAAACGAAAACACTAATGCAAAAAGATATCCACCATGTTCATAGCAGCACTATTTACAATAGCCGAGAAATAATGCATAACGTAAGTGTTCATCGACAGATGAATAAAGATGTGGTGCATTTGTGTAATGGAATACTACTCAACCATGAAAAAGAATGAAATAATGCCATTTGCAGCAACATGGATGGACCCCAAAGGCATTATGGTAAGTGCAATAAGTCAGACAGAGAAAGATAAATACTGTATGATTTCTGGTATATGTGGACTCTATAAATATTATGAATGAAACCAAGCTCAGAGATGCATGGAACAGATTGGGGGTTGCCAGGGGAAGAGGGCAGGGAATGGGGTGAACGCTTTTTGCTTTTAAATAAATTTAGTAATAATAAAAAGAGACAACCTTGTTCTACACAGAATGGGAAAATAAACGCTACGTTTGAAATGCTGCTGGGTTGGGGCAGTGTTCTAGATCTGGGAGAGGTAATAGTAGGGAAAAGACAGCACTGTGGGAAGGTGGGGACTCTCTGGGGTGGCAGAGGCAGCTGCTCCTGGCTTTCTCCTCGCACCTTCTTCCCCTGGCAGGGCCCTGGGATCCGGACCCTCCCCGCGGTCGGAGCGGAGCCCTGGCGGCCGTACCTGCTCCAGGCGGCATGTGAGCGCGGCCCATTCCACGTCCCAGGAGGCCTTATCACCGGCATATTGTTGTTGCAGCCGCCGCCGTGCACGTTCGTCCTCCCGCAGCTCCACGCGCAGCTCCTCCAGCAGCGCCTTGAGCGCGCAGAACAGCGGCTGGTTCTCTGCCACCTGCGGGGACACCGGGCGGCTCTGCCATCTCACAAGGGCGAGGACAGGAGCCTGGCAAGCAAAAGGGCACTGGGGCCGGACTGTCTCCAAGGTGGGTGGGAGGGAATCTGCAGTTAGTGGCAGAGCCGGGTTGCCTGGTCGCCTGCAGGCTCTGGGGCTGACGCTGCCAAGGGCTCATTGCGTTAGGATGCTAGCGCCACAGGAACCTGGATCAGAGACGGGAGGAAGCTGTGGGAGGCCAGGGGGAGCCAAGCCAGGGCTGCCAGGACACTCTGCTTGACTTCAGATGTCCCGGCTCTGGTTGAGGAGCAGAAATAACGAGATACCTACACTCACGTATGTATGCTGTCATTTGAGTGCCAGCTGTTGAACCAGAAGGCAATTAATAAAGGGCTCGTGTCTCTCATCAACATAGGTGGTCATACTCAGACTTGTAGTTACGTTACTAAGAAGTCATATATTACAATATATGACAAGCGTAGTCATGGGGTGGGGGTGAATTTTGAGGTTTAACAATTAAAGCCAAAGGTAGAGCGTGTGGAGAAAAGGGAACCCTCTTGCACTGTTGGTGGGAATGTAAATTGATATAGCCACTATGGAGAACAGTATGGAGGTTCCTTAAAAAACTAAAAATAGAACTACCAGACGACCCAGCAATCCCCCTACTGCGCATATACCCTGAGAAAACCATGATTCAAAAAGAGTCATGTACCACAGTGTTCATTGCAGCTCTGTTTACAATAGCCAGGACATGGAAGCAACCTAAGTGTCCATCAACGGATGGATAAAGAAGATGTGGCACATATATACAATGGAATATTACTCAGCCATAAAAAGAAACGAAATTGAGTTATTTGTAGTGAGGTGGATGGACCCAGAGTCTGTCATACACAGTGAAGTAAGTCAGAAAGAGAAAAACAAATACTGTATGCTAACATATATATATGGAATCTAAAAAAAATTTTGTCATGAAGAACCTAGGGATAGGACAGGAATAAAGACGCAGACGTAGAGAATGGACTTGAGGACACAGGGAGGAGGAAGGGTAAGCTGGGACGAAGTGAGAGAGTGGCATGGACATATATACACTACCAAACGTTAGATAGATAGCTAGTGGGAAGCAGCCGCATAGCACAGGGAGATCAGCTCGGTGCTTTGTGACCACCTAGGGGGGTGGGATGGGGGAGGGTGGCAGGGAGACGCAAGAGGGAGGAGATATGGGGATATATGCATATGTATAGCTGATTCACTTTGCTATAAAGCAGAAACTAACACACTACTGTAAAGCAATTATACTCCAATAAAGATGTTAAAATAAAAAAAAGCCAAAGGTAAACGGTTAACTTGTTCGTGAAGGCTTCCTCGTGGTCCCCGAGATAGAATCACTACCCCTCTCTTTTCTGCTCACTAATGGCAGGAAGAACCACTGCACCTACTTGTTTATCCTGTTCCTCCCGTCCCCCAGATCTGTAAGCTGTGGGAGGAGACAGTGCTTAAGCTCATGGGAAGCATGCAAACAGGTCTGATAAATGAAGAATGGATTTTTATTACTAATCTACTTATACCTAACTTAAAAGATTTTATATTTTCTAAAACCTGTCCAGCCCTTTGGACACACATTTCAAAACTGTGATTGCTATCTTAGTACGCTTCAGCATGGGCATTTTTCCAGAAAGGTTTGGTCAAATGAATTAATACACACTGAAATCAATTATGGTACCTGGATGATAAAAGCCACACGAGCCCATCTCTTCCCATCAGAAAACACTAAAAGCCTATCTCGAGCTCCCAGACCGGTCTCAGGGCAATCCTGTTTGGTATATTTATGAGGCAGGAGAAATAAAAGCTCTCCCAGTCCTGCTTGAGGCAGGTTGTCTGTAATATGGGAAGACAGAGAATCCGCTACATGGTAAACCTCCAGTGCCGGGGCAGCGAGGAGTGGACCTCCAGCCTGGATCTGCATGCCCATCAGCCTTCTGTCCTCCATCAGCTTGAGAGCCAGCTGTGCTTCTAAAAGCATCTAGTCAGTGCACGAAACATACATGTACGTATACAAAAATGGCTAACTGCATTTGGGAAGAATTTGAGATACTTCCCATATATGTGTGGATTTAAATAAAGTTGAATTAGAAAAGAGAAATTCCTTAACATGAGATTTATCACTGAAAACACCATAGTTTTCTCCATAGTTTATCTGAAGAGTTTTAATATTAGATACAGTAGACTTTTGGTTGAGTGGAATGGTCTGTTTGTTAGCATTTATTTTCTCACCTTGAACAGCAATTTTCACTTTTAGCTCTGAGATGAAAGGCACTAAGAGGACAATTCAGTTAACATTTGCAAAACTCAGCAGAGAGAGAACATTCTAAAAATCCTACATGTTCTTTCCAACCATCTGAATGTAAGTAAATTACCTCTATTCTCAACGAGATGCTCATAAAATGTGTGAAATTGTATTGATAATAAATGCAGAAGTTCCTTTCAACTCTACACCAAAAGTATTTAAAAATGATAGAAGTGCAAGTGAGTGACAAGACGTGTTGCGACAGTCTTTTCACAAATACACATCTCCCTAAGTACAGAATTTGTTTGCTGAAAAATTAGATATGGTTTATGATAGATTTGATTTCTTCATCTGTGGATTTTAAATTTAAAAAAAAAAGCATTACGTTTTTCAAGTCAAACAGTTTTAAGCATAAAATAACTAATAATTTTGATCCACTCTTTGGAGTAGTCATCTCATTTTCACTTTAGACAAAGCAGAAAACCACGTAATAAATTCTTATATGTTATCAATAACTCCCTGTGAAGCCCAAGTCCTGTATGTGGTCAGCTGTGGGCTTCTTAGGCATATAACAAACAGCCGTGACAACATTAGGACCAGAACTTTGTGCTCCTTGAAAGCAGGGTTCACATGACAGTCCTTCTGCAGATTGAAAATTTGCTTCCTCTGGAAGTAAGTACTTTTTGGCATTAGCAGATATCAGATTAAATCATATTAAGCCTTAATGTTTTGATGCACATTTGGGTCACAGTAATCAACATAATGTCCTGTTATACCAATATTATATTTAATCATCATGGAATGAGCTCAAAATTGCTTCGGGGTGAGGGTGGCCAAAGGGAACAAGAGCCCAGAGAATTGATGATTATTTGGTACCTGTTCCCACAGTCACCCGGGAGCAGCAGTGTGGCCTGGCAAGCAGCCAGCCTAGCTCTGCCACTGGAGAACAATGGCAAGGGCTAACGTCCAAGGGAATGAGCCATAGATGGGCATGATCCTTCCAAATCCTGTTACACACACAAAAACCCAATGACGGTAACTAATGCTAATGGTTTCTAATGGGCCAGGGTGTGTTCATTCACCTACAGAACCTTGCTTGCATCTCACATCTATCCTGAGTGCACACCGTCACGTGCCTGCGTTACAGGGGAGGAACCACAGTGACTGGAGACCTGTCTGGCCGTGAGGAAGTGTGGAGCTCGAGTGCAATCCAGGCCTGTGCCACCTGAGGCCAGACAAGCCCACCAACATAGGTGAGTTCTGGCATCATACCCTACCCAGGCTTTTTTTTTTTTAAGATGCCTAATCTCTGTGAAGCAAATTCCATCCCCCCACATCAGGAGAAATAATAGCGAGCCAACCTGAAAGAGTTCCTAGAAGCTACTCCACTCACTTTTTCTCTCAGTGGTGGCCCTTTGCTGGGCTATGTTTTTGGTAAAAAGACCCAAATCAAGTCGAGAATGGAATCAAGACTCTGGTCCATTTCGAGGTTTTCAGGTGAAAGTCTCGGATACAGAGCTTTCTGAACCTTCTGTGCCAGGGTCAAGGCTCTGCGACCTTTTAACTTATATATCTGGTAAGTGTGGTCAATTAAAAAGACCAACCTTTTGATCTCCTTAAGATCACCTGGTTGGTTTTCTTGCAAAGAAACAGGATAAAATGGTTCCACTATTTCCTTTTCCTCATTCTAAGGGCATTTCAGCCCTTCCAAGCTCCTCTCTCTTGGGGAAGGCTTAAAAGAATCCCAAAGTTGGCATCAGGAGCGTGACTGTGCTGTAACGTTTTAAGCTTACAACAGGTTCAAGGTTGGGCTTCAGCCAATAGGACTGCTACCCAATCATAGGACATAAGAAAATATTAATAGAAAGTGAAAAAGAAATTTATAGAAAGGTAGCATACCAATTGGTGAGGCAATACCAGCTACTTTAGAGAATCACTTTTGCCTAAGATTTCTAAGATGTGCATCATCTAATTCTGTGAAAGAGCTAAACTACCATCAACTACTCTGCCTGCATCAGAGCCATTAACTTGGAGATGGGTTTAATCTGAAGTTGGAACAGAGGTACTGACCTGCTGCTATGGGCTGGCCCGCAAAAAGCCAGTCACAAAATAGAGGTGCTGGCCTCCACCTCCTACTCACTTGGGCAGAGAGTTCTGGAATGCTGTGGTGGCTGCCCCGACCCCCAACACAGGCATGCATAGTTCCTACTTGATACATATAAAGAGAGGGGCCTCCTGCAGGTTCAAAATAAAAGTAACTCTTCCACAAAAAAAAAAAAAAAAAAGTAACTCTTCCACCAGCAGGAGCCCCAAGACAAGTCCTCTACTGAGATTAGCCAGAAAGGATACAGTTACACATCCAGCAACATTTTAACAGATAAGCCATTTGTCATTCCTACCTTCATTGTTACATTCAGATTAAGATTCTTTTCTAAAACCCTTATCCCCCCACAGATAAAAAAGAACCAGTCATTGAAGACTGGCCATGAAAATATAATCTATGATGGAAGTTTGCAGAGATGATGGACTCATCTATGGACAGAACTCCTGTGTTCACTGGCTGAGGATACACCAGGTCGTCTGGGCCGTGCAGGCTCTGTGCCTGCAGGTCACCATCATTTTCACCAAGAGCTTCTGGGGAATAAAGGTGGGTGTGTGAGAGAACAAATAGATGTAGGTTGAATAACGTACAAACCCAGAGCTGTCGCCGAAGACTTCCAAGAAACAAGGGCAGGTCTGATGAAAGTCAAGTGGCCAGATGGGAACAGTGAGCTTCTTAGCAAGCTTCTTAGCGTATTTAGATCTCCTGCCACTCTCTGAAAGGTATGTCGCAAACTGCCGGCCACAGTTAGCTCTGCGAAGTGGGACTGGGGCCAAGAGAGTATTTCCTTGGATACCCTTTGGTACTGTGACCCTCCACGTCCTGTACATACTATTTTCACAGTAATAGAAACAAACAAACAGAATACACAGCAAGAATAAAGTGTTTCCTAACCTTAAGCTCTGGTCTGGTTCCTTTCATACAGAGTTGCATGTCTCCTAGGCAAGGTTATAATGTTGAAGAGTCTGAAGAATGAATCTGGTGCAGCATACACAAATGAAAGATAAAAGCTACCTAGGCTCCAGTGGAGCACTTGCTTATTTCAAAAATTAAATCAGGGCAGATCACAGGTCTGATGTGCAGAAGTGCTCTTTCCGGAAGTTTTTGCATCTTGGGCAGAGCAGAAAGGGTGGGCTGCCAGCAAGTGGGATGCTGGGCACCAGGTGAGTCCAAGTCCAGGAAGTCCTGGAGCCAAAGGCATTCTGTCTACAGGGGAAAGGCTGGCTTTGACCTAGGGCAGCCCCCAAAGGCCCTATACTGAAAATGGGTCCTGAGTCACTGGCAAAGGTCCAGGGGAGCAGATTCTACCCGGTCCTCAGGCTGGATCCCTGGTCAGCCTCCTCAGTGACCAGGGGCAGTTGAAGGAAGACTTGAACATGAAACATAATTGCATTAGATCATGCTCTGAAGTTTAGGTTCTTCACATTTACACTTAGATGCTTTATCAGATCAGAAATAAATGAAAAAGAAATGAAGGAAACAACAGCAAATGAACAACAACAAATGAAGGAAACAACAAAAGATCAATAAAACCAAAAGCTCGTTCTTTGAGAAGATAAACAGAATTGTTAAACCATTAGCCAGACTCATCAAGAAAAAAAGGGAGAAGACTCAAATCAATAGAATTAGAAATGAAAAAGGAGAAGTAACAACTGACAGGGCAGAAATACAAAGGATCATGAGAGGTTACTACAAGCAACTCTATGCCAATAAAATGGATAATCTGGAAGAAATGGACAAATCATTGGAAAAGCACAACCTTCTGAGACTGAACCAGGAAGAAATAGAAAATATAAACAGACCAATCACAAGCCCTGAAATTGAGACTGTGATTAAAACTCTTCCAACAAACGAAAGCCCAGGACCAGATAGCTTCACAGGCGAATTCTATCAGACATTTAGAGAAGAGATAACACCTGTCCTTCTCAAACTCTTCCAAAATATAGCAGAGGAAGGAACACTCCCAAACTCATTCTACGAGGCCACCATCACCCTGATACCAAAACAAGACAAAGATGTCACAAAGAAAGGAAACTACAGGCCAATATCACTGATGAACACAGATGCAAAAATCCTCAACAAAATACTAGCAAACGGAATCCAACAGCACATTAAAAGGATCACACACCATGATCAAGTGGGGTTTATCCCAGGAATGCAGGGATACGCAAATCAATCAATGGGATACACCATATTAACAAACTGAAGGAGAAAAACCATATGATCATCTCAATAGATGCAGAAAAAGCTTTTGACAAAAATTCAACACCGATTTATGATTAAAAACTCTCCAGAAAGTAGGCATAGAGGGAACTTACCTCAACATAATAAAGGCCATATATGACAAACCCACAGCCAATGTCGTTCTCAATGGTGAAAAACTGAAACTATTTCCTCTAAGATCAGGAACAAAACAAGGTTGTCCACTCTCACCGCTATTATTCAACATAGTTTTGGAAGTTTTAGCCACAGCAATCAGAGAAGAAAAAGAAATAAAAGGAATCCAAATTGGAAAAGAAGAAGTAAAGCTGTCACTGTTTGCAGATGACATGATACTACACATAGAGAATCCTAAAGAATCTACCGGAAAACTAATAGAGCTAATCAATGAATGATACAAAATTAATGCATAAATATCTCTTGCATTACTATACACTAATGATGAAAAACCTGAAAGAGAAATTAAGGAAACACTCCCATTTACCATTGCAACAAAAGGAACAAAATACCTAGGAATAAACCTACCTAAGGAGACAAAAGACCTGTATGCAGAAAACTGTAAGACACTGATGAAAGAAATTAAAGATGATACAAACAGATGGAGAGATATACCATGACTATACTACCCAAAGCAATCTACAGATTCAGTGCAATCCGTATCAAACTACCAATGGCATTATTCACAGAACTGGAAGAAAAAATTTCACAATTTGTATGGAAACACGAAGACCCCAAATAGCCAAAGCAATCTTGAGAACGAAAAAAAAACAGAGCTGGAGGAATCAGCCTCCCAACTTCAGACTATACTCCAAAGCTACAGTAATCAAGACAGTATGGTACTGGCAACAAAAACAGAAATATAGATCAATGGAACAGGATAGAAAGCCCAGAGATAAACCCACGCACATATGGTCACCTTATTTTTGATAAAGGAGGCAAGAATATACAATGGAGAAAAGACAGCCTCTTCAATAAGTGGTGCTGGAAAAACTGGACAGCTCCATGTAAAAGAATGAAATTAGAACACTCCCTAACACCATACACAAAAATAAACTCAAAATGGATTAAAGACCTAAATGTAAGGCCAGACACTATAAAACTCTTAGAGGAAAACATAGGGAGAACACTCTAGGACATAAATCACAGCAAGATCCTTTTTGACCCACCTCCTAGAGAAATGGAAAGAAAAACAAAAACAAATGGGACCTAATGAAACTTAAAAGCTTTTGCACAGCAAAGGAAACCATAAACAAGACGAAAAGACAACCCCCAGAATGGGAGAAAATATTTGCAAATGAAGCAACTGACAAAGGATTAATCTCCAAAATTTACAAGCAGCTCATGCAGCTCAATATCAAAGAAGCAAACAACCCAATCCAAAAATGGGCAGAAGACCTAAACAGACATTTCTCCAAAGATACACAGAATACCAACAAACACGTGAAAGGACGCTCAACATCACTAATCATTAGAGAAATGCAAATCAAAACTACCATGTGGTATCACCTCACACCGGTCAGAATGGCCATCATCAAAAAATCTACAAACAATAAACGGTGGAGAGGGTGTGGAGAAAAGGGAACCCTCTTGCACTGTTGGTGGCAATGTAAATTGATACAGCCACTATGGAGAACAGTACGGAGGTTCCTTAAAAAACTAAAAACGGAACTACCATGCAACCCAGCAATCTCACTACTGGGCATATACCCTGAGAAAACCGTAATTCAAAGAGTCATGTACCACAATGTTCATTGCAGCTCTGTTTACAATAGCCAGGACATGGAAGCAACTTAAGTGTCCATCGACAGATGAATGGATAAAGAAGATGTGGCACATATATACAATGGGATATTACTCAGCCATAAAAAAACGAAATTGAGTTATTTGTGGTGAGGTGGATGGACCCTGAGTCTGTCATACAGAGTGAAGTCAGTCAGAAAGAGAAAAACAAGTACCGTATGCTTACACATATATATGGAATCTAAAAGAAAATGGTCATGAGGAACCTAGGGGCAAGACGGGAATAAAGACGCTGACATACTAGAGGACACAGGGAGGGGGAAGGGTAAGCTGGGACGAAGTGAGAGAGTGGCATGGACATATATACACTACCAAACGCAAAATAGATAGTTAATGGGAAGCAGCCACATAGCACAGGGAGATCAGCTCGGTGCTTTGTGACCACCTAGAGGGGTGAGATAGGGTGGGTGGGTGGGAGGGAGGGAGACGCAAGAGGGAAGAGACATGGACACATATGTATATGTATAACTGATTCACTTTGTTATAAAGAAGAAACTAACACACCATTGTAAAGCAATTATACTCCAGTAAAGATGTAAAAAAAAAAAAGAAACAAAAAAGAGTATTAGGTCATAGCCTTGAATGAAAAAGTAACTTCTCTTTTAATTAATCCAATTCTGGGAAGATTGGCTATTGGAACCCCAAGGTCATACTTCTGGCCCTATTAACCATCCTGTGTTTAAAAACCTGATTTCAGGACTTACTAATAAGTATGAAATGCATACATAGCCATAGCAGTTCTGGCCTCAGAAGCTTAATGCAGTGGCGGGCGTCTTGGAGCTCACCCCCAGCCTGGGCCCTTCCTCGAAGGCTGGGCGAGCTGGAAGTGCTCACTGCTCTCAGGACAGTCGGGTCCCTGCCGCACCATCAGTCAGTGGGGAATGTTCACAGAGCGAAACATTTTCCAACCTGGTGGTTTTTTATCAACTATTTCCAAGGTCAACTCGGTACACATAATTTTTTCCCCCTCATTTGACATGATAAATGTTGCCATCCACTGTGTTTAACTGTAAGAATGTTCAGTATGACACCAAGCGAGGCCTGGGAAATTCTGTTACTTGCTAAGTTATCCTTGGGAAAGAAGTCAGGCCACGTTTCCCACTCTGCTTATCACCTTGGGAGGCTCTCTTGGGAGTTTCTGAGAAGGTGCAGCTCTGCGGGGCACCTCCCTTGAGACACATGCTCGGCTCTTGCATCCGGGCTGCCTGGCTGGTACCCACTCCGCAGCAGGGCAGACAAACCTCCTGCCGGGGAACGTGCACTCCCGGCGAGCCAGCTGTCGTTGCGGTGGAGCTCATTAATCTTGTGTCCTCGGACGGACGGCTGGCCGTCCGCGTGCACTTGACTGCCATGGGCAGACGGGTCCAGTAACGGCAGATCTGAATCTGGCATCTGGAAGCCGCCCTGTTAGCCCATCCACAGCCTCTGCCCCTGCCCCGCACCATGCAAAGTGGAGACTCACTGGTCCATTCCAAGCAGAAGAGCTGAGAAGTGAATGTTGGAAGGCGGCGGCAGCAAAGAGAGAGGATGTTAAAATACACTGAACAGGAGGTTCCAGCTGAGTGACTTTCCATAATTTTCCATCTCACGGGAAGATTTTCCATGACTGTTGTTTGGGAAACCAGATGTGTTACATTGTTTCCCCCCCTCCCTTCCAAAGCATTTGGATGCACGCGTGGGAAACACCCAACAGGCGCCCTCAGAGGCAGTGGGTTTGTGGCTAAATGGCAATTGAGGAATACTATGTGAATTAATCACAGATACTTCATAGGACTGAGTGACAACATCGCTTTTAAAAATGATAAAACTGGTAGATTTTAGAGGATGTTTCTGCAAAGTAGCATTTTATTTTCTAACTGGATCTTTGCCGGAAAACACATTCCATGAGCTAAAAATCTCCCCATGGACACTGGCCTAATGACAAACTTCCTAATAACGGTAATTAAAAATTCATCTGAAAGTATAACCTCTTTCTTGAGTCATATTATTCTGGGAAAAATGAAGGGTGGATGAGTATGTGTAGAAAGCAGGTCTTCAGTTGTGAAAATCTGAGTTGTACACGGAGAGAAAGCAGTAGGCGAAAGGCACACCCGCCCAGGCCTGAGCTCAGACGTCGCCACTTTCCTCCTCTGGATCAGAGCCTAGGTTCTGCTGCCATTCCTCTCCCCCTTGATGCCCTGAGGCTCTGGGCGGAGGGAGGGGCCGCAGCTGTGGAGCCCGGTGTGTGCTCAGGGAGCACCCAAACGCCTGTGGCGGAGCAGCTGCAGCTGTGTCCGGGGGCCACCCCGCCCTGCGCCTCCCCCCAGAGCCAGGCTCTGCTTGCCGGACCCTCAAAGAAGCAGCACAGGGTCAGGAGGGACTCAGGCCACGATGCCCAGGAGCAAGAAAGCCTTAGTCTCACAGGACCTCAGCACTCCAAACCCTCTACGGCTGCCGTTTTGTAGAAAAGTGCAAAAACTCTGGGGGCCGTAGTATCTTTCGGCTTATTCAGCAGGGCCTGTGGGCCTGTCTGCTTATACAAATGAATGGGGCGTTTGGCAGCACTAATAATTAAGGTTCTACACTGAAATCCCACCTCTCTACACACGCTTTAATTTTTTTTCCAAGTGTCGTCAAATATTTTTATTTGGGACATTATGTTTCATGTGGCTTAAAAAGATCCTAAAACACTTTATACGTGTTTGGGGATTAAAAAAACCAAACTTGTTGTGTCTTTCCTCCTGTGCGTTACGGTGCCAGTTCAGTGATGGTGCCGATGCCCACTCAGCAGACGCCAGCAAAGCCCTAAGTTCCTTTTCTGGCCATGGTCATGGTACTTCCTCCTTGGAAGAACGGTCAACCTTTATAAGGCACAGGCTACTCCATCCCATACTGTTTTTCCTTCCTGCTGAGGTACATTCACTGGCCTTGAGGGGACACAATCCATGTGACCTTATCATGTCCTTATTTATGTCAATAAGCCAAATAAACGGGACCTTTCTGCCCTGGGAACAATAGCACGTGAACTGATGACAGACTAGGGGTCTCCTCTCCCCGGCGTGGGCACCCACCTGCCTGGGGAGCTGTCCCCCGTCTGTGGGCTGCAGCCGTGATCCGTGGTCACCGATCTGCACACCAAACTGTGGAGGATGCTCCCCCAGGGAAAAGCCACAGCCTGGACCGTCGTCATCTGGGTCTGGACCGTCCACCTTCGCATCCTCCTGAACGCCAGGCTCCCCAAGCCTGTGGAAGGTCTCTGGAAGCTCGCTCTGAAACGGCAGGAGGGGATGATCACAGCTCCACCCGAATCCTTTTGCCCTGAAGCCTGATTTTTAGTGTTTGAGGATAATTACCCACTACAGGGGTTATCATGTCTTTGCTTCTCAGCCCTTTCCCCTAACAGGCTCATTCTGGCCATGGCACTCATTGGCTACTTTCTCTATTTAAATTTCATAGAGTGGGTGCCCAGGTTTATTAGAAGAGATTAGAAATATTACTATTTATAAATTATTACTGCTCACAGTTAACAGTTTTATAAATGAGAGGAGGAGGAACTCTAAAGTACTGATCAACAGAAAACTTTACAACTATTACTAGGTTCTGCTTAACGGTGGTTTTCTAGGTCATGGCTATTTGGAAGCAGGTTGAATTCATTTTTGAAGACATGCTTCACCCTGAGGCAAGAGCATCACTGTATCTTCCCATTCATAGGGTGTCCTAAAATTGCATACACTGTTTGTGAGAGTAGGAGGCAGAGGAAAGGTGTTTAGGGGCTAAAAGGAACCAACAGTCACAGAGCCCTGAAAGCAGCCGACAAGGTAGCCAGGGGCACGGATGTCCAGAACAAATGGACACCAGCAGCTCCAGCCCTGGGTTCACCAGAGAGCAAGGCCAGGGAGGAGCCTGCAGAGCTGGAGGTCACTCTGCCTTAATCAATAAAAATCAGAAAGCAAATAACTCAGTTCTGGTTCTGTTGTGAATCTGTGAATTGAGGCATAAGAAGGAAGCGTATACAGATTTCAGAGGTGGCAAGAAAGTACCCCCTGGAGCTCAGAGAGACCGTATGAAACGGCACTGGCAGAACGGGCTCTGGCATTTAGGACCAAAAACTGAAATAGGAAAGGAGAGAGAACAAGTTAGAACTAGGTTTTACAAACCATCACTGTGGAATGAATCGATAAGGACGTTCCACAAATCTCTCAGTGGTAACTAACGAATTCATCTATCAGCAACAAAAGACACGGCAGCAACACTTGTCTGCAGGATGATGTTACAGACCAGCATGCTCTTAAAATGAGGTCAAAGGGCAGCACGGACGACCCACTGCGTTTCCACTGCCTGGATTGGACTTGACAAAATACTCTGAAACAGCAGAACGTGACTGTACGTGTCGGGGGAGGGGGGACAGCAGGGCCTGGCTGGGGGTGGGAGCAAGAGCAAAACAGATGCAAAGGAAAGGAACTCTCCCGGCAGAGGTACCTCCGTGAAATCCTCTGCGTCCTCCTCCGCCTGCTTCCCTTGCCGCCAGTGTTTCAGCAGCCACCTGAGTTTGACGTAGAAAAGGAAGATGTTCTGCTTCAGGGAGCATAGCTCCCGCTGCATCAAGTACCTCTCGTCACTCCAGGTCTGCTCCTGCAGCGAGTTCTGCAGGGCCAGGCTGTGCACCTCCAGCTCCCGCCGCCGCAGGGCACACAGGTGCCCCTCCTCCACCTTGAACGGAAGAAAAGAGACGGTGTCACGGGTACCTGTCCCGTCCTGGCACCCAAACCGAGGGTCTCTGCAAACTGCCATCCAATCCGTGTCATTCTGCACGTGGGACGTGAAACGCAGAAGCTCCCCCACGTTCAGTAAACTCTTTGAGAGGTTCGCTATTTACAAAACCTTGAGCGTTTTCTGATTCAGAAGCAAGTGCTCTTTCAAGGGGGCGTGTCAGGATCAGTTTTCATTATGGAGTCTCTCGTGGTGTTTTTAGATGTTTCTAAACTCCGTCAGGAGAACTCTCTCTTGGAGAGAGGGCTCACAGCTGACTTATATGCAGACCCCGTTTGCCTTCCACACAGGGGCTGGTACCCAAGGCAGATTACAGTTGTCGAGGCCGAGCAAGGGGGAATCCTTCCCCTTGACTTCCTGGGCCCTGTGGTCCCCACAGCCCCTGACAGAAAGAGGACAAGCTAGTACTAGACTGCACACAGGGTGAGCGCACAGGAAAGACCGACAAGCTACTTCCACGCTTGAGACCTCACCTTCCTACCAGGTATGGGCGACACTCAGGGAAACAAAAGGATTGCTGGGAAAGAAACGTTTTCCATCACTATGTTAGTTGCTGCCTTTTCCACATGGGTATAGACACTCTTCCAAGCGGGAAACAACTGTTACGTGTCAATAATGACTAAGCAAAAGGGTGCGAATAAAATCTTAACCTACAGATAAGGGCACAGGAATAACATCCCTAGTAGCTAAAGTGATACCTGGGATGAAAGCTTTCTGTTGCACAGACCAAAGAGAGGGTTAGAGCGCCAGCCTTATCGTTATCCTAACCTAATACCCCCTCTTGTGCCAAAAGCCAATGGGTGGGTTTGGTTTTGTTTCCCTGAAGAACTTGATGGGTGCTCAGAAGCCATGGGACCATGGGAGCACGACTGTGGCTGCCTGAGGTCGACACCGGTCTGACCGACGTGCTAAAGGCCGGTGACTAGCGAGGCTGCTCTGTGAGGCCCTGGGCTATGCGATCACTTGCATGGCCACTGTCGTGATACCAGACTGAGTTTGCACCTGAAGCTGGGATAACATAAAGCACTGGCGATTTCATTCACGCTCTCAGCAGCCCTGAGTCCCACCCACTGGCTCGCTCCCCTGTGGATGCAGGACAGGATGGAGTGACGAAGCGTCAGCGCAGTTGCTGGAAATCCAGTGTCTGCAATTTATTTTTGTGTTATCTTAGGCTATCGACTGACCCTGGTAAAGTTTCAGCTGCTGCACTAGTGCCGCTAACTCATGCTGTGCAGCGCCCAGTGCATGGCGGGTGCCCCAGGATTGGCGCTGGAGGCGCAGCCCTGGGAAGGGGCTGTTCTCTTGGTCTTTTCATCCCTAACCTCCTGGAAACGACCCTTCCTGACTCCCTGGCTCTGACCTCTCCTCCAGGACCCCACACACTTCCCAAGTCGCAGAGTTCTGGTCCTCTACCCTCGGGGAGGTGAGGGGACCCCTTCCATTCCCCTCTGAACAAGCCTAGATGCCATCTCTCCACCTCCAACTGAGGACTGGGAGACTCTTCACACCCACCCCTTTATCCTGAATCCAAGTACCAGAAACACCTGGGACCCTGCCATTCTGCTAACGGCGTCTCCAGGGATAAATTCACTCAAACATGATTTCTGGTGCAATGCAAAAAAGTTAAATTACGTAGGAATTTACCCTTTACAGAAGGAACATTATTTCGTATTACCTAATAATACATGAAACTTGACCTATAAATGTAACTTTTAAAAAGGGGTGCACGTCTAGTGGTAAAGGAGGGTACCCGGCTCGGCTCTGCGTGGCAAGGTGCAGAAGGGGCTCCCTTAATCAGTTTTTTGACCCATTTAGATAAGCACGACCACAGCAACACGGGGCTTTGGTGTAATGCACATTCCTTGCCAAAATAAGTTCTTGGATACACAGGTACCTTATTTTGCATAGGACATGCATTTAAAGTACCACGGTGCCATTTCAAGATCAACTGGTTTTTGGTTTTCAAGATACAGATCTCTCTCAAGAACAAATACAGAAAGCGGCAGCCACGGCAATTCCGAGCCTGGGTGTCTGTTTACAACTCAAGTAGATCCGGGGTGGCAGGAACTGGATGGTCCTCGGAGGCCCGTGGGCAGTGAAGTCCGTCTCCTAGGAACTCTAGGGAAGGACTGAGTGGATGAGGGATCAGGGGCCAGGAACAGGTTACTCTACAACAGCTGAAAGAGCTGATAAGGCCACAGCTCAGTTAACCGGCAGCTTTCTGAAAACAATGGGTGAATTGTTGATGTTTCTCTCAGAAAATTAACCTAATACTGACAAAACATATCAATCTGCAGGACAGTGAAAGTTATGGACACGCTTTAATGTCCGGCGTTTAGGGCCCTTACTTTGCTTTGCTGGTCTGGCTGCAGGAAAGTTTAGATATTAGGAAGACCTTCCCGAGACCACAATGTCAGCATGGAAGTGCATGCTTTCGAGCAGGGAGGGAGATAGTGATCTTTATGAGATCCCCAGGGGGCAGCTTGAAGGGATGTCCCTTCCACAGGCCCTCCAGCCCCGAGCCCAGGCTGCCCAGCCTGTGCGGGAGACAGAGTCCTTATAAAACACCTCTTGTTCGTTCTCTCTCCCTCTCCCTCTCTGTCTCTCTCTCGAGGGGCCCTGCAGACAGAGAAGGTGGTGCTGAGCCGTGGTCCGTATTTACCTGCCGGATGGTGTCTGTAAATCTCTCTGCCTCCTCTTGATGCCGTCTGGCCACCTGCACAAGCTGACCCTGCAGCTCCTTTATCGATACACTCTGTTCAGGTAAAACGGGGGAGCCCCTGAGCTGATTGGTGGGACAAAGGAAGGGGTTTAGTGGCAGCAAGAACTCGGTCTGAGCTGAAGACACAGGACAAACGTGCACAAGGCAGGGACGCACGTGGAGTGACATGGCACGCGTGGGCGCGGCGGCAGAGAAGTGACTCTCGGCAGCTCCCCCAGTGCCTCGCCTGGGCTCCGCCTGCCCTGCATCTCTCACCCCAGCAGACGGGTGGGTAAGCGGTACCCATCACTTGAGCTTCGGCCACCACGGTAAGACAAACCAGGCCGAGAGGAGGCAGCCCCCATAGCAGCTTCGAGATGGCTTTTTAAATGCTGGTGGCGCCTGAGCTGGCAGTCCTGATGGTCAAGCATGACCCCCTCACACACGGCCTCGTAGATTCACTGCCCAAGTTCACGTGTGCCTCTCAGTTGCATAGTTAATGAGTTCGTACACTTTCCTGTTAGAGTTTTCCCTGCCCCATGGGAGGCCTGTCTTTCCTCCTCACATTCCCACCCAGGATGCTCTGGGTAACCGGCCTGGGGCTCCTTCGCCAAACAGACACACACGGTGCCTTGGAGGAGCTACATAAGATCTGCTTGCTACATTTTAGGTTAAAATACTTAAAGGAATCTTTAACATAATTGTTATTGGTAAAATCCATCTTTTATGTGCAAATGGCAATGAAAGAGGCCGAGCTTCTCCTTTTGAAATGTTTTTCAGAGATGGAAACGGTGTCATATTGAAAATCTCAGTCATCATTAAAATTGAGGCGTGCCGTGCTACTCACTGGTTTCTGCTGCGTGAAGACAGGTGATTTATAAAGCCGGGGATTAGAGTGGCCTGTTGCAAGAAAAACAGTTGTCACTTCGCTAGTTCATTCTGATTACATTTAACTCATCTGTTGTTTCTCACCGAGGGTACCGCTGTTCTCCTCTGATATAAGCTGGTGGTGCCTGGATCGTCATGAGTGAAGATCACATCCCAAGAGTAGGAAATGCAGACAATAAAAGAGCAGAGCACTTGCCCTAGCACAGGGTTGACTACAAGAGAATTTACAGAAAGAAGGATGGAGACTGAATATCAGAGACCCTGGGAACTCACCACTTTGAGGTAAAATGTTTGAAAGCTAAAGATTTAAGGTCATCCTCTTTTCAAGAGACTCAAGAACTACTGAGAACATGAATGCCTCTATACTTTGCTGGTTACTAAATATTATTACTGCAGCCTTTTATATCTACTAGGCAGAGTCTGGGGTTCTCTCTGAAGAGGGGTATTTCTCTACATATCGAATTTACCCCAATGACTAATTTCTCATTTCTAAAAGTTCTATTCTTTTTTAATATGTGGGATCTTTGACAGTACAACTTACTTTTTTGTCCTGTTTGCTGGCCCTTGGTCGATCTGAGAGCCCTTCTTTTACAGTCTCTATCTGCTAATTTTAGGACGTGGAGGTCTCAGAGTGGCTCCAGCTGCTGTTGCGCTAGCGCCATGAGCGCATCTGCGGTGGTGGGGCATTAGCTAGGATCTCGAGTGTGGCCTGGGCTGAGGATGTGTCCGCAGATGGTCTTGAATTTGCAGAAGCCAGCAGCTGAACAGAAATTCTCCTTTCCTCGGGGGTTCTGCAGCTCCAGGTGACATCAGCTTAGAGCCTGGTCCTGGTGAGGCCGCTGTCCTGACGGGTACCTGGGGAGGCTCCACGCTGCTGGGCAAGCTGTCCTATTGCCCCCCCCAACCCCCGTCATGGACAGACGCTTCTTCAGCCTTTCATAAAGGGCAGTTTGCAGGGGTGGTCCTGGTTCATTTCTCTCCCTGTCCATTTTCAATTCTGAAGTCAATTCCAACCCTTGAAGATTTTCCTAACTTTCTTGGGAATAGAGCTCTATATGTAAAAGGACAGTAGATGTTTTATGCAGCACTTTCTATCTACTGAGTGCCTATAGCTTTCGGCTCTATGCTGGGGACACAGCAGTAAGTAAGCGGCCCCCGACCCCTGCCCTCCTGGGGCTTCCCTCCTGCCCCTCTAGGAGTTTGGCACAGGAGTGCTTCCAGGTCACCTGGTTGCTCTTCGGCCGGCTTTACTTTTTTCTTCCTTTTGGCCAGGCCGCACGGCTTGCAGGATCTTAGTTCTCCAACCAAGGATTGAACTTCGGCCCTCAGCAATGAAAGCGCCAAGTCGTAACCACTGGACCACCAGGGAATTCCTCCAGCTTTACTTTTTCTTTTTTTTAAAATAAATAAATTTATTTATTTATTTATTTACTTTTGGCTGCGTTGGGTCTTCGTTGCTGCGCGCGGGCTTTCTCTTGTTGCGGTGAGCGGGGGCTACTCTTCGTTGCGGTGTGCGGGCTTCTCATTGCGGTGGCTTCTCTTGTTGCGGAGCACGGGCTCTAGGCGTGTAGGCTTCAGTGGTTGTGACATGCGGGCTCAGTAGTTGTGGCTCACGGGCTCTGGAGCGCAGGCTCAGTAGTTGTGGTGCACGGGCTTAGTTGCTCCGCAACATGTGGGGTCTTCCCAGACCAGGGCTCGAACCCATGTCCCCTGCACTGGCAGGCGAATTCTTAACCACTGCGCCACCAGGGAAGTCCCAGATTTACTTTTGAGTTACATGCTACTCTGTACATTTAAAATATGAATAGCCTCCGTATTTTAACACATTTGGTACCAGCCCAAAGCTCTGAATTATTAGATGTTAAAACGAGCACTGAAATCAAGCTGATCTTTTAAGAAAAGCAGACCTATTAATTTAGTTTCTACATATTACACTATTTCGTTTGGTTGTCATCTTAATAATTATATAAACTTTTTATTTTGAACAAATATACAGGCTTCTTCAGTGTCGTTCGATTAAAAATGTGTTCCTCTGTTTGAACCTCACCTTTGAAGGGTCACAGAAAAGGACCCTTGAAGTCCTATGAGGATGTTCATCTGGGACATTTGATTCACCTACAGCGGCTCCCATGTCGTCTGTGGAGGCTGATCAACGACAGAAACTTCTAGATCCTCCTCATCTACGACACATTTTACTCTTTTCTCGTCTATTTTTGCTAATGGAACATTAAACTCTATGGACAACTAATTGCTCCTTGTCAGGGTGCCATTACTCCATTGTTACAAAAGCCAAAATACAAACAGGCTGTGGCAGAAATTTCCATCCAGGGCCACACAACCGCCACATTCACAGCATTTTCACGCAACGCAGAGATCTCCTCCAGAAAACACGTACTTCCCCCTTCATCGCCAAGTTCCCGAAGGTTAGATTCTGAAACCATCCTCCGCCCACTCACCTGAGATTCTGATTAAGACATCGAACGCACTGACCTCGTCCCGTGCAGACCGTTTACGTGAATGGACACCCTCCTCAGTGGCCCCCAGGCTGTGGGCTCGTGTTCGTCTCGACACCACAGCCACCTCCCTGTGTTATTGCTGGGAAGCCCGCAGCCCACACCTGCCCCTACGTGGCGTGTCCCACGCCCATTTACACTGCTAATTTCCTGGCCATCTTCAGAGATAGTGGCTTATAAGTTACTTTCCACACTTAAGGAGACAACTTCACTATCTCGATATACCAAAAACAAACAAAAAAGCTTTTCATTGTAGCCACTTATTACACACTGGCAACACTACTTTCTAACTAGGACTCCGTTCCGCCTGCATCCCTGTGACCTCATCTCCCGTGACTTCCATTTCGTTCTGGCCGGTTTCGCTACCCCTTCTTCCCAAAGTGGTTTATCGGGTCAACACCTGCACACACATACTTGGCATAAACCCCACGTCATTTTATCGAGGCTGGTATGTCACAGCTGAGGCCAAAGGGATAGCTCGTTGATTAAAGGACAAGAGGAGGGGCTCAGGAGAAGATCTCTGAGATTTCTGACCCAGAAACTCAATCCTCTGGGCACAGGCTCGGTGTCATTTATGTGTGTAATCTGACCAGTGCCCGTGCTCGGCTACTCCTCATTCAGAACTATTTTTAAGGCACCCCACACATTCCAAACCACATATCCCGTACCCTGCTCTCCTTAACAAATGGGAATCTCTCAGCAGATTTGCCGGGAGCCACGGGGAGCAAAGTCAGGGAAGAATCCAGTGCCACATGAGAATCTCGCTGATATCTACCGAGACGAACGGGCAACAGCAGTAGTGGTCCTTCGGAAGTCTGGTTGCTCTGTTCTCCTCTGAGCAGCTAACTTCTGTGTGGTTGCATTAGTAGGTTAGTGGGTGTTAGCAGGTTGTGACTCCGGCTCTCTCTGGCTGTGACAGTTCTGAGGCTGGGTAGATACACCTTCCCCTCCCCCGAGCTTATCGTGTGCAGTCAGAGGGGCAGACCTCTCACTTCACAGATCTGTTATCTGCTAACACAGTACCCTGGAAGAAGGTAGTGTTTTTCTTTTTCACCTTGTTGTTGTTGCCGCTGCTACTGGTACTGCTAGTACTAGTAGTAGTTAAGTCTGGGCGTTTAGTCAAACACCCAAATCTTGTCAAATAAGCACTTAACTTCTTTCCCCTTTCCCCAAACTTGAAAATCCATAAGGCAAGAAACATAGAAAGCACTTCACAAATGGAACTTGAGAAATTGGAACGGAGAAATTTTCTGAACTTCAGCTTAAGTTCAGAAAGTTGTTTCTTCTTTTAAGCCACTGATCCTGGGGCTCCTATCAGTCCCTCCACCACCCACTCCGAGGAGCTAAGGGCCAGGAGCTGAAGGAAATTCACACGTGTACAGGAGTAGTTGGCTATGCAGACAAACCAGGGTCATTTCAAGGGCAACGGAAGAGGTAGTAAAGAAAACTGCTAACAAGGGGGAAGGATGGATTGAGAGTTTGGGATTAGCAGATGCAAACTACTACATACAGAATGGATCAACAAGGTCCTACTGTATAGCAAGGGGAACTATATTCAATATCCTGCGATAAACCATAATGGAGAAGAATATGAAAAAGAACATATATAACTGAATCACTTTGCTGTACAGCAGAAATGACACCCATGCCACGTGACGTGTGTCTTTAACCCAGAGCAGCTTCTCTGGCTGGGTTTCCCTGCTACCTGACGGAAGCTTTGTGCAGTTTCCATTAGAGCCTCACAGGAAAGCAATTGTTGGCAATGAATTCGGTTACATTTTCATTAAAAGGTTTTAAGAGTTCTGCTCCCTAGAACTGTCCACTGTACAATTCTTTAATCCAAAGTAATATTCGAAGACCAAACTGAGCAGTCTGTCGGGGTGATGTCCACCCCAGGGATGCAGCAGCTCCACTGAGTCCAGACCCTACAAGCGATCTCCACGCGGCTCTTCTCATAAAAGGGAAAACTATGGAGCCATCAGAGGGGTCCTAGAATACGTTTCATCTTTTAGAAAGTATTTTAATATACAATGTGTTTGCATCCATAATTGAGTTTTCTCTTCTGTGTGAAATGCCTTGGTGAATAAAAAATGAGAACAAAGGATGTTTAACTCCTGAGTAATTCTATTTCCCCTTCTAGAAAACGACGCTCCTGGACCTTGCCTTTCACTTTGAGTTTTTTTACTTCCTCATTAAAATGTATAAAATTAAAGGAAACCAGACAGATGCTTAAAAGAAGAAACATTCCACGGCAAGATAGCTGGCCACACAATTAGTCCCCCGGGGGATCTGCATTTGGAAACACCGCCCCCACGGAGACAGAGCTCGGTTTGGAGGTGTCCAGGCCCAGTGGGGACCAGTCCCTGTTGTACAGGCAGCACTCCTCACAGGAGGGGTCGGGGTGGGGAGAGGACTGACCAGGCCCGAGGAAACGGTTCTGGACCCAGTTCTACCACCAGCCGGCTGGGGGGTGGGGAGAATTTGCTGACACTGCATCACACTCTTTCTTCTCATCTGCACAATGAGGGGATTCGTCTGAAGTTCCCTTCTGAGCTACACTGTTCAGTGACCCTAAGTCACATGGCAACAGCTAACTCTGCTAATTGACCTATTACGAAGGTTTAGTTTTCCCACAGCATTGTTTGATTCAACGAAGCATTTCCCTCTGTCCAAAACCACTGCCAGTTTCTGAAGCTCTGCAAAGCACACGAGTCTGGGCAAGCGAGGAGCACGCTCATCACTCCAGCAGGATCCAGCAGGGCCTGGGGGGCGAGGAGCCCTCTGACACTCACCAGAGTGAACCAGACATGGGACATGCCCTGAACGGTGTATCAGAGGGAAGAGGGCTCCAGGGACAGGACCAGGGAGCAGCCCGTGGAAAACGAGGAAGGGCCACGGTGGGCAGAGAAAACGGGCGTCGACACCCCACCTCTGGCCATGGGTTTTGGTGCCAGTACCCCGTGTGCAGGACAGGGCGCAGACGGGCCGGTCGTGGCCTGACGTGTCCTATCATTTGACGTACTCTGATTGGCTAGTTTTTGCTCATTTTTACTGTATATTTATAGTTATAAAATCATACAGGAAAAAAAAGAAAATCGGTACCAGCCACAGGAGCCGCAACACTCCTCGTCCTCTCCCCTGCCTTTTGGGAACTGCTATGATGCCTCAGAGCTGAATGGCAACATCCCCGCTGGGACTGATGAATGAAGACCCTTCATCCCGACCTTTTCTAATGCAGAACATACGGCTCTAACCCTGCAGTAACCTGCCTCAATGGGCAGTACCAGAGCCAGACACTCACTCCTCGGGGCCACCTGTCCTTCTGCACTGGGTTGAATTACTTGCAGGGAAGAGCATTCACCGAGAGGACAACTGTTGCATACAATGGAGTATTTGTGGTGGCTCCGAGCTTTGTGGACATGGGTTGCTATGACAACGGACTGCTGAAGAGCCGCCGGGTCAGGAGAGCATCCCTGATTCTGCCCTACAACTGGAGCACCGGCATGGAAAACGTGGGGCGGGCCCACAAGACACAGGAGGGACATGCTTGGTTTTCAGTCCTGCTTTCCTTACTGCCTGACAAGAAGCCACAGAGCACTCACCAATCAGTCTCATACGCTTTGCCAGAGGACCCAGCAGAACCAGTGCCCCTGCCCTCACCCTGTATGGACCCCTCAGTTCAGCTGCATGCAATGGATTCTGATTCAGTTAAGTCTCCCCTGGTTCCACATCGCCCCCCCCCCCCCCCCCCCCCCTTGGGGCCCCCCCCCCCGGGGGGACCCCCAGGGTTTTTATTCCGTTTAAGCCCCCCCGGGTCCCCCCCCCCCCCCCCCCCCCCCCGTTCCGTAGGGGCCTCGGACCCAGGTAGGAACCCTCACACCATACACGGCAAAGGAGGGGAAGGAGGGGAGGGGGCGTGGCCGCTGGGACCCACCCCTGCTGACCTCCAGGTTGAAGCAGCTCTGGGCTCCGGGCCGGCAGCTCCCCGCGTCCCCGTCGGCTCGACGGTGCAGCTCCCGTGTGGCTCGGAGGTGCAGGGGCCCCCGCTCCTCCCCTCGCTCCTGCCCGGGCTGCCACTCCAGCTGATCTCTCAGTTTGGACTGTTAGGTGCACGGGAGGGATTTGTTTTTTGTTTTTGTTTTAAAATTTTAAACAAAACACAAAGGACAAGAGGGCAGGGTGAGGTGGGGAAGGTAGACAGATGGCTGGAGAACTACGGGATGAGGAAAAGCATGACCAGAGAAACCGACGTAAACACAGCGGCCTCAGAGAGAAAAGAGAACAGAGCCAAGATGAAGCTGAGCAAAATGGCGGGCTGAGAGATCTGAAAAGCAAACAGAGAAAGAGGAAGAAGGCGGCAGCACGCTGGTTATGAGGCGCATGCGATGGGGACGCATGAGTCAGACTCGCCCGCAAGCGCACTACCCACGAAGGATACGGAAACAAGGCTCCTGCTGCTTCCTCTCTGGGTCGCGCGGCGAAAGCCACAGTCCAGGGCGGCGCACGCGAGAGCAGTCCTGGGGCTACTCCACTCGCCGCCCGCTGCTCCGGGGGTTCTCTGCCGCGCTCCTCACCCGGCCGGGCTGTGTCGCAGAGGGAGCAGGTGGGCTGGCTGCCTACGGCCTTCAGGGCTGGACTGTCCCTGGGGCAGTGAACCCAGGCAGGGACGCATGCGCTCCCGGGAAGTCCGCTAATTATCCTGACCATGAAGTGCGTTTGTACTGCGTCTTAAACTCCTCTTTGCTTCTTCGTTGGGATGGCTGGTCGTTCGGGACGCCAAAACAAAAAAGAAGGGACAGACTGCGACGATCCTAGCGCTGCCAGCAGGATTAGCCTTGTGTCAAGAGGGAGGAGCTCTTAGCTAAGAGCAGCGGCGGTGCAGTTAAAAATAAGAGGAAAAGGGAGAAAGAAACAAGGCGACAAAAGAGAGCTAAACCAAAACAAAACAAACGGGGGGGGGGGGGGGGTAAAGAAAAAAAGGAGAAACCCAACCAATAGAAAGGTTTTGGTTGGAACTTGAGGCTTTAGTACAATGCAGGTTTGCGATCATAACCAAGCAGCCGTGAGCAGGATGAGCTGCAGTGCGGCAAGGCCAGCGAGGAGGAGGAGGAGGGAGCAGGGAGGCAGAGCCGGGAGCCCCCTTACCTGCAGGCCCGGGCCCAGCTCCTTCCCCAGGTTCCCGACGGGGGAGTCCCGGGACACGGAGGTCACAGAGGACAGGAAGCTGGAAGACTCGGTGAGGTGGGGCAGAGGGGACAGGCCCTCCCCCAGCCGCTCCACCTGCTCCAGGAAGGCCTGGAGCTCCTTCCTGAAGGCCTTCATCCTCGCATTGAGGGTCCCCAGCAGCTGGGGCTCCTCCTTGGCGCCCTGGACGCCGGCTCCCGACAAGGCCCCACCGCCCTGCAGCGGCACGTCCATGAAGCCGTCGGTGTCGGTGATGATGCGCTCCACGGTCCGCTCCAGCCGCTCGGCCTCGTGCCTGATGTTCGCCAGGCGCTCCGAGCCCTCCCGAGCGCGGAGCAGCTCTGCGGGGCACTCACCAGCCTCCGACGGCTTCCCGCTGCCGAAGCCCGACGTCTTCTCGAAGGTCTCCTCCGAGTCGCTCTCGCCGCCGATGGGGCCCTCCCGCCGGGGCTGCAGCGCGCGGCCGTCCTCCCCGTCGCTCTCTTTCTTGCCGGCGTCGCTGTCAGCGTCGCTGTCGCGGGGACTTGGGGCGCGCGGGCCCGGGGGCGCGACCGGGTCACAGCGTGGGGCGCCCAACAGCAGCGCCTGGTTCTCATGCTGCAGCGTCAGCACCTTCCCGCTCAGCTCCCTGATCTGCAGCCGCGCCGCTTGGAGCTCCTCCTGCAGGGGCGCTCCGCCGCTCGCGCCCCCCGCCGGCCACGCGGGCTCCGGCCGCGGCTCGAACTTGAACTTGCTCAGCTCGTGGGTCAACTGTCGATTGTGGTCCTCGATCTCGGAGATGGACCTCCGCAGCAGCTCCGCCTCCTCCTCCACGAACTGCAGGTGCCGGCGCAGCTCTGCGGAGGACTCCAGGGAGTCTCCGAAGGGCGAGGTCGGAACGCCGGGCAGGGGCTCCCGGCCCGCGGCGTCGTGCTCGTGCTGGCCCCGCAGGTCCTCCATCTCCGCCTTGAGGCCCCGATTCTCCACCTCCAGCTCCACGATCTTCCGGCCCAAGATGCTGGCTTCCTCCTCCACCAGCTTCAGCCGCAGCTTCAGCTCGGCCTCCCGAGTGCTGGGCGGCCCGCCGGCCTCCCCCGTGGGGAGCGGGCTGTCCACGTCCCCGTAGAGGGCCTTGTACCTCTGCAGCTCCTGTTCCAGCCCGTCCTTCTCCCGCCCCAGCCTGGCCATCTTCCTGAGCATCAGCGAGCCCTCCTCTTTGGCAAACTGGAGCTGGCACCTCAGGTCGGCGCTGTCATCCTGCCAGGAGAGAACAGCCCAGAGGACGGTTATCTGAAAATACCCAGTGTTCCTGTTTGTGACGATTTCCCTCGCACCTCGCCCCCGACACACGCACACACAAAACACCGATCTTCCCATCAGTGCGTGGAGTCGCTCATTAGAGGGACCACGACAGAGCCAGGGTGAGCCCGGGGCCTTCACGGGGGCACCGGGGACTGCTGGTGGTGGCTTTGTCACAGAACAAAGGAAACCAAACAGTTTGGAAAAACGTGCACATGAAAACCATCACCCAGGAGATGAGTGAATGAGATGAAACCCAGCCCCGTCAGCAACGCGGCGACCCCCCCCCGCTCCGCCCCCTGTTACTTTGTGGGTCCACCCTGACAAGTGAAAGACCCCAGACCCCTTGCTCAGCCTGGGGCAGGTAGACAGGCCTCTGTGGCCACTTCCACCTGTTGCCACTTACCTCCTACCTCATCAGAGGGGTGGGCCAGCACCTCACAGGTATTAACAGGATGGGGAGGCCAGGTGACCCCAAATCAGAGCCCGGCTTTGCTGGAACCTGAGACACGGCAACCCAACTCTCCTCCTCCCCTGCCTCCCCTCCCCCAACGAATCACAGGGATGGCATGAGGACAAATCATGAGATGACGGGCATGAGGGTGCTTTGGAAGCCGAGTTGCACAGTAAGTACCAAGCTCTGACGGTTAGTATGAAATGGTTACTGCAAACCTAAGCCCGGGTGACTCGCACCCTCCTCTCCCCATGCGAACTTGACTTTGGTTATGTTCTGCGCCTTTAGTGGCTGTAACACAGCACGAAATTAAACTCAGAAACCCAAGGCAAGGTGTTAAGTGGTTTAAAACCTGAGAAGTGGTGGTCATCGGGATCCCAGAGGATTCTGGAGGGTCACCGGAGCAGGCTCGCGGCTACTAAAAGCCCACACTGCTCGGCTGCGGTCAAGAAGGCAGTTTCTGGAGCAACTGGAAAGTGGACTCTGCCTGCGCAGCGCAGGTCTCAACGCCCTGAAGCTGCGTGAACTCTTCATATTCAGTGGCTGGCAACAGTGACCGATTTCACGAATCATTCCTCTGGGATTGGCTACCAAGTTTCAAAAGGCTGTCATGGGGTCAAAGGCTTAGGCAAAGGCTCCCCCTGCCACACAAACTCAGTGATGCGCTGGGTGGTGGTCACACCCCATCAACCCAGGGGAGGGAGAGTCGTCATCTCCACGGCAAGTCAGCCCCCCGGGGGAGGATGACTCTTCCAGATCACTTGTGTGCAAACAGGCCCGCAGGGCTGGTGCAGCCTCCTCCTCAGAGAACGTGGCTCATTCTCCGCCCTGTTCTTGTCGCTCGCTTACCATTGCGCAGAAAGACATAGAAACACCTCCCCGGGTGCCCACACCTTTCCTCCTCCTTCCACCCCTAGACCCCTCCTGCCCGAGCCACAAACCCATGGAAGGAAAGAAAAGCAGAGTGACAGGTTAAGATTCAAAGAAAAATCACAGGCCAGCTGTGAGCCAGAACCACACGGAAAGCAGCCCTGGTGCTGCCCGCGCACCCTCTGAGGGACTATCTCTCACGCCACCTCTTGGCAGAGGGCCTACCGGTCCCGCTCCTTCTGTCCACGGTACCACGGGCTGAGCGCAGAGCCCTGGGGAACCAGCCCCTTTTGTCCAAAGCAGAACCCTCAATCAAGGTCGTTGTGAAGGTCAAAAGGAACAGCATATAGCTGACTAGTTTGTATGTAGCCAATCTCCACACTCGAGCACGCTGAAGCCAACCTTCTGCTTTGTCTGAAACTCAATTAATTTGGGGAAAAGGAGCCAGTAATTCTGTTTTTTTTTTTTTTTTTCCTGTTCGCACATCAGGAGAGTTACGTATAAATGTCACTGGGAGGAGAGCATGGTCTTCGTGATCTAAGAACTTTTCACATTAAGGATCTGGGTTGTTTTTGGTTAGGCAGACATAACAAGGGTGTCTGTGACCTGCTCAATGGAGCAAGATGGGTGATCACTGCTGGGGTAATGATATATATATATTTTAAAGGGCCTACATCGAATACACGGGCTGTAAAAGACATACTCTATTTAATCCTAAGGGGAAAAGCATACTTATTTGTTGATTCATTCATTCCTTCGGTAAATACTGAATACCTACTATGTACCAGAAATTGGCATGTTAAACAACCCAGTTTCTTAGAACTTTTGAGAGTAGAACAATCAAAAGCATCTTTTCAATTTTTGGTAAACATAGATTTGTAGGAAATCTATTGTATCCAAATACACAGAGAGGTCTTTGTTGTCACAGGAAGGAATGGAGTTTGAATAAACTAAAATACATATCAATGGAGATAGATTGTCAATACTTTGTAAATGAATCAGTTTGGAGGTGACAAGTCTGGGATAGGAAGACCCTTAGCCCCATCATTAACTTGATAGCCAGTGTTTGTACTGTGTCCAAAATCACCTAAACGATCCTATCTCCCCGGAAGCACAGAAATTCAGCTTCGTGCCTGGGGACAGACGTGGAGATCAGAGAGGAGAATGTTGCCAGCCACAAGGGAACTCCACCTCCAGCCCAGGACTCAAGCCTGGGCGGACCCAGGGATGGGCAGGGCCCCAGCCGTGACAAGTGTCCTGACCCTACTTCCCTGGAAACTCACAACTGGTGAGGCCTTGAGACGGTGGAGGCCAAGGGGCAGAGTCACCTGCACAGTTCAGGATGCTTTTGTCTCAAACCAAGATCAGAGGGTCTCAGGCCATCTCTCCTGAGGGTTTCCCCCAAAAGTTGAACTGAGAAATCGGGGAAGGCACACGAGAGGCACATGGAGACTGGGCCTTCCCCAAGGGTTCTGTACTTGGTTGTAAATACTCATCTGCACCCGCCTTATACAGGTAAAAAAAGAACCCAGAGAGCCCTCAAATTGCCTTGATTTCCAGAAACCTCACACCATCCGCCCCCGCCCCCTCTCTGCCATTCCCCACAGTCTGATTATAAATTACAACCATCCTTCTCTGTCTCCTTGAACTTAAACCCAGGTCAGGTAAAGAAACAAGATTCTATGATAGGGCTTCCCTGGTGGCACAGTCGTTAAGAATCCACCTGCCAATGAAGAGGACACGGGTTCGAGCCCTGGTCCAAGAAGATCCCACATGCCGTGAAGCAACTAAGCCCGTGTGCCACAACTACTGAGCCTGGGCTCTAGAGCCCGCAAGCCACAACTACTGAAGCCCGTGCACCTAGAGCCCGTGCTCCACAACAAGAGAAGCCATCGCAATGAGAAGCCTGCTTGCCACAACTAGAGAAAGCCCGCTTGCAGCAACGAAGACCAACACAGCCAAAAATAAAATGAATTTTTTAAAAAAAGATTCTATGATACCTTAGTGAGCGTCCAATTCATAGATTACCTGAGGATTGATCAAATATCCCAAAAGCCTTCCTGTTCCTTAAAGAAACTACCCACATACGAGAAATTCTAATAGAGGATTAAAGCATGCTTCATTTCTATGCAACACCCATGCATTACTAGGCCTGACTAAACCATGACTAACGCAGTTTTTGACGGAAAGGCCATCTCTGAAGCCAAGGGAGTGTGTGGCTTTAACAAAGGGATCAGACTTCCTCACTCAGTGGAGGCGGCTGGAGCAGTGTTTTGGGGGCTGGGTGTGTGGGGAGCTGGGCTCAGCCTATTCTGGGGCGGGAAGCCAAGTCCTTCTAATAAGATGGGGAATCACAGCCTCAGCTAAAGCAGCATGGGCTGGATACCCATCTTATCTTGTAACTGAAGACTTTCTAAAACTCAGCCAAGACTCCAGGGGAGGGGTCTAGGCTGATCTCAGGCTCTGGTTTCAGGAGATGGTCCGATAGCTCCAGGAATGCAGCGTGAAAGCAGGTCCAGTAACCTTCCCACGTGACACACCTGGTGCAGGCAGAGAAGGCAAGCAGGGCATGGAGGGGAGGACACACACAGGGCCACCGCCGCCACCACCAGCGGAATGGCCTTGACAAGCGACAGAAATATATCGCTACGGGTATATATTCTTTGGCTTGCAAGTCTGCCGTCTGGCCAGCCCCCCAGCGCTGACTGCGCGTGCGCCTACCTTGCGCCGGGGCGCCAGTTTCCTCTGAGTTCTGGCTGCGGACCTGCAGTTCCCAAGGCGCTCCGTTCCACCGCTCTGCCAGACAGAAACTCCTTGCTCAACGATCCCGCAGGCTGGGCACTTAACCTGCTCCCGAGCCCGGGTCTCCCCTCTCCTGTCCCCAGCCTGACTGACCCTCGGGTGAGTACACTGCACGCTGTCCATCCCGCGATGGGTAGAGGCGACCCTTTTAAAGAGAAGCTCTTCCCTGGTCAGGAGCCAGTACGTTGAAACAGACTCAAAGCCCAAGGGGGTTGAAGCTCCCAGGAGTGGGGACGACAGATTTTAATGTCGCCCTTCTTAGCGGATTCCAAAGGGAGATTTGGGGAGCAGAGACGTGGAGAACAGTTAACCTCTGGCATTCCTCCAGCTCACGCAGCCAGGCCCTCCGTGAAGGCTGCTCTGGGGATGGGGGACTTTGGAGAGGGGAGAAAGCAAAGGGAATCAGGTGTGGGATTCACAGGGAGGCCGGCCCCGGGCCTCGGAGCTCGTAGTTTCCTGGACTTACTGCATTTCTCTAATTAGTCCTCGCTCTGAGAGCTCAGGAAGTTGACACCCCAATGATGCCTTGTTCTCGCCAACACCTAATACTAGCAGCAGTTTTTTTTTTTTTTAAAGAAGGAATCCAGCAAAGCGAGTGTTCAGAAAAGCTAAGGAAGTGCTGAAGGCCACGTGCCATGTGCACAGAAAGGGCCCCACTCTTACCACCTTAGAGAGAACACCTTGTTTTCAATTTAAGACACCCTTCAGTTTGTGCATTAAAAAAAAAAACCAACACTCAAAACGATGCTTTATGGATGACCCGACACAACGGCAGCTGTGCTCTTTTACTGCTTTACTGTGTGAATGTCTTCGAGGCCAGAACACTTGCCACCAGCTGTGAGCATGGCAGAGCCCTGCCTGAACGGCACGCAATTATGCTGCTCAGGAAGCCGGTTTGCTCTCCTCCTTCTTGAAGGAACCACCAGCTGATCGGTGAGAGAAACAAAAGAGCTGTTGGTTTGGGAAGACAGTTTTCACCCCACAGAGGCTTTGGATGAGTCCAGATGTTGGGGCAGCTCATGTTTCTTTGACGATATTGAAGGTGACACTAACACTTGAGAAAATTCAAAATGAGGAGACGTCGTAACATGAGAGTGGAACGCTGCTTACCTGAGTGAAGGCTTTCTTTTCTTTGTACATTTCCCGGCTGCCTCTTCTCTTCAGGGAACTCTGAAATAGATCCAGGTGACATTCTGTTACGGAGGAGGGGGGGTCACACGGGGGAGCCGGCACTAGGTGGCAGGTCCCCACTGGGAGGGGACACACACAGTGGACGGAGGCTCTTTTTGTCACTGGAATCAAGAAACAAACTAGAGTCAACAATATAAAGGCAGTCGGGGGAATTCCCTAGTGGTCCAGTGGTTAGGACTCCGAGCTGTCACTGCCGTGGCCTGGGTTCAATCCCTGGTCAGGGAACTAAGATCCCACAAGCCACGCGGCACAGCCAAAAAAGTATGTAAATATAAATACAAAAGAATACAATACAATACAGTAAAGGGAGCTGGGTGAGCTCAGGGAGGCCTTCGCATCCTGAGAGGCTTTAAGTCCTGATTATTGCATTTGGGGTTTTCCCCAATCCTTCAGTTTCATGAAGGAGGGAGTCTTGGGTCATTGTGACTGTGGAGGGGAGACGGGAAAAGGAAAAGGGTAGGAAGTTTTGGGTAGAAGATATGTAATGTTTCTGGAGCTGCCTTACCTTCCGAATTATGTTTTGTTTGGGCTAATATCAAAATGAATTACCATTTCCTGAGTACCTGTGGTCAGCAGTGAGGTGAAAAGTGGTCGGAGGGAGAGACGGTGGCCCTTGTTTACGGAGAATCCAGGTTGCGACATTCTCCACGACCCCACGCCGATTCCTGATTAAACATACCTCTTAGGTCTTAGCGAGTTCATCATTTCTTCATGTGGGAAGCGGCCAGGCTGGGTCCCCGCCTAGTTTTACGTGCGTTACAGCGCACCTTTGCCTGCTATGGGCAAGAAGCGTGTCTGAAGTAAATCAAAAGGCCAAGGGATGCCTGAGACAGGAGCACAGGGAGGCAAGGCAGTTCCCGCTCACGCCAAGTGCGGAGCCAGAAAGAACGGCTGGAAGGAGAGCCAGAAGCTCTGAAGGGAAGACAAAGGAACCTGAAACCCGAAAGGATGGGTGTCATCACAGCACAAGTTACAAGAAAGCAGTTTGGAAAGTTAAGAGACTCCCCCCACGGCCAGCTTCACCTGAACGAGGGGGACCGGGGTCCCCTGGGAGCTGACCCAGAGAGGGGCAGTGCCCTCTCTGCTTTGTACCTTTGCTGCACCCCGCACACCGCCCAGCCTGGGAAGGAGGCTCTCCTGCAAGTCGCCTCCGTGACATCAGATCTCAACGTTAATTCACTCAGTTCTGTGTGCATTACAGTGTCTCGATGTCAGAAGGTTAGACCGTGCCATTTATTGGATGAATTTCAGGGTTAAGAAACAACTGAAATTCTAGCTGCCCCTGAGCCTCTCGGAGGCTGGAGGCCTGGGGAGAAAGGTAACTGAGATAAGGGATGAGAAAGCAGAGAGTCAGCACGGGGTGTGGGCGCCCCCCGGCCAGCCAAGGGGGGTGGAGGCTTGTCCCTAAAACCCCAGCTGCAGAAGTGGCTTTCTTTCCTTTAGCTTTTTCTGTAAAAGCAGGGTCAGACTACAAAGAGAATCACCATCTCCTCCAACAGGTGACGTTGAGCCTGTCTTAAGAAGAGCTTGAGTTTTTGTACCCATTGTAAGTAGGTTTTCCAAGATTCTTCACGCTGCAGTGAAGGAGTTTCTTTGATCTGAATAAGCCGAGTGAGATGAACGCTTCCGACTATAGAGAAGAGTTACGATAAAGCATCAGGGAGAGCGGCTGTTCCCGAGGCTTCAGCCTGAGGGGTTTAATTCTGGGACTGTGGTCGCAACCAGGGCCCACAGTGACTGCAGCAAGCCAGCCTTCTGCAAGCCGCCCTCCCGCATCACATCTTCCAAGAAACGGAAAACAGATTCTGCACTTGCTGAAAGAAAACTGTCTGGAAGCCAGAGGAAAGCTAGAAGTGGAGACAGAAGTTTCTGAAAATCTATGCAGAATCACAGTTGCTGCGTTTCGGTGCTGGAGGAAGGGGCGCTTTCTGGGGGAGCTCCCGCTGGAGGGGCCCGGGCACAGATTCCTCTGACCCGCCCGGGTGTCTTTCTCCCTTGCCCTGCCCTGAGCAGAACTGCCCAAGTCCTGTGATCCATCTAGCGAATCAGGGAACAGGCAGGAGTTTGGGGGACCCCCAACACAGATCTCAGCCACAGTGGCAACTGCAACAAAAAACACTGCAAGGATTGAGATTAACCAGCAATTAAGAAACCATAAAACTTTGCTGATGGACATAAATGAATGCTAGATGTTGTCTGATGGGAAGACCTATGTTACAAAGATGTCACATTTTTCCCAAATAATTTTATAAGTCATTTTAACCAAACTCCTCTCTGTCTCCATATATACATAGTGCAACATATATACACACAAATAGTATGTGTGTGTGTGTGAGTATATATACATACACACACAAATACTTTCTGTATATTTGTAAGGGAGATAAGAGGATGGAAGGACTTGACAGAAAGATTAAAAATTCAACTAGATCAGGGACAGGCAAACTTTGGCCATCAGCACCAATGAACCCACAGCCTATTCTGTGACTAAGTTATACTGGAGCACAGCCTCATCTATGGATCAGAAAAAAACAGATCTATACCATGTATTTTAAAAAATTCCAGATGATTTAAAAATCTAAATGTAGAAATCACACACACACAAAATCCCAGAAAGAAAGAGATGAATTTCTATTTGTTCTGGGGGCATGAACTTTATAAACACAAGAAACAAAAGCTGAAACATCCAAGGAAAAGATAGAGTGGATTTATAAGATTAAAAGGTTTTTATATTATCAAAATAAACCACTTACAGTATTAAAAAGCAAATGATAAAATGGAAAAAAAGATTTTTCAAACACAAGACAGACAAAAGAATACTATTTGGCAAGCAATAAAACCATCTTAATAAGAAAATAAACAAATGGCCAATAAACACGATGACTAGTAATTAAAACAACAAGGTATTGTCTCTCACTTCGAGATTTATGGACCAAAAGAAGTATGACATCCAGTGTTAGCAAGTAGCCCCAGAGGCCGCCGCCCCCGACTGATCAGCGAGTCAGGGGCCGGCGAGGGGTCCTATAGCACTTCCAGTGGGCAGCTCAGCCTGACAAGTGCATATATCGTCAGCCAGGAACCCCACCTCTGGGAGCGTACCCTAAGGAAAAACGCAGAGATCTGTGTGAAGATTTGAATGAATCAAGAGTGCTCGTGACAGTACCTTTTATAATAGTAAATGAATACCGCGTAGGTTGTTAAAATGAGGTTTTTGAAGAATACTTAAAGATGCCAGAAATATAATACATTAGAAGGAAGATGCAGATGACAAACACCATGTATTTTGTGACTTCACTTTATATCTAATAAGTTATAAGTATGCCTACGGGGAAGGGGGGTGGGATGAATTGGGAGATGGGGATCTACGTATATACACTACTGATACTATGTATAAAATAACTAATGAGAACCTACTGTACAGCACAGGGAACTCTACTCAATGCTCTGTGTTGACCTAAATGAGAAAGAAATCCAAAAAAGAGGGGATATATGTGTATGTAGAACTGATTCACTTTGCTGTACAGCAGAAACTAACAACACTGTAAAGCAACTCTACTCCAATAAAATTTTTTTAAAAGTATGCATATGCATTACATGTGTATGTGAGAAAAGTAAACTAGAGAAATGTATATCAGAATGTTAATAGCGATCCTCTTCGGATGATAGAATTATGAGTGAGTCAATAATTTTCTTTTTTGGGGCTTTTCAAAGTCTCCAAATTATCTACAGTGAACACTATTTCCTTTGCAATTAAAAAAACACAAAAAACAGGAAATTAGAATCCGTTTGTAAAGAGGTCAGAGAAAAGAGGCTATCGCTGATGTCCTACGTAGGGTTTCAGTAGCGCTTCATTAGAAGTTATCTGCCAACTTTTGGGTCTCTTTCCATAAGATGATATTGTTTTTATTAGTCTGGTTCTTGAGGTATGACTGGTACATATACGGTTGGTGAAAAAGACCAGGAAGCCCCCCGAGGACAGCAGGAACCGGCCAGGTACTCCACGGCACTGCAGGCAGGTGCCAAGCCGTCCTGAGCCCCCGGCCGGGGTGCAGGCCCCTCTGCGCTTGCGCCTCGAGTCTCGCCCAGGCAGGGATCTGTGCTCTGGGTGCACTGGCTGGGGACCCTGGGTACAGAAGGAGTTGTATGAGCATCATGGCCGGTTCACCCCTCTGGATGACTCAGATCCAGTGGAGTGTATCTACCAAGAAACAGTAAGGAAACGGGTGAATGCTGACTATCAAATAAACACAACCCAGAAGGGCGGCTCCCCTGTGATTCGGTCCACTCTTCCTTTTTAGTCTGGCCAACTGCCAACAAATCAACTCTCAATTCCTACTGAGAAGGGAAAAAAATTGAGTTTGAATCCAAATTGAATCCATCTATGCTGATGCATTTGCTGAGTACCGAACGTGATTAAATAAAACATGAAGTTAGGCAATTTGGACTTGAATGTCAATTCTTAACGCTTCCTACTTCAAGTGAGCCAGTTTCTTCCAAGCGATTTCAGAAAAACTAACAAGCTCTCAATTGCTACAACGTTTCAGAGACAGGCTTTGGGCTTAAAATTTAGATTGGGAGTAAAAGGAGGCGGATGGCCCCCACTTGCCACACCTAGAGAAGGCCCTCGCACAGAAACGAAGACCCAACACAGCCAAAAATTAATTAATTTTTTAAAAAAGGAGGCAGATGAAATTTAGAATGCTGTAAATCATGAGTCAGTATGGGAAGAGTAGGGATGGAAGCAGAAGATTCCAGAATTCTTAGATTCTTATTATTTAGAAAGTTGTTTGGATATGGGGGGCTGGTTTGCAACACACAGTTATACCATCAGAATAAGAAAATGAAGGTGCCTAGATCTTCTTCCTTTTAGGAGGACATTATCAGGGTTCATTTCTCCCACATTACAGTTCTCGTTATGTTAAGAGATGCGAAGGAAAGGGATTACCAGGTTCTCCTCCAGCCGGAAGCACGAGGTCCCGGCTGGCAGACGTTCCCTTCCCTTTCGTCTTCTCCACTGGCCCCTAAACATCTCCCAGGGAGACTGGTTCCCTTCACTCTGCTGAAGTCAGCTGCACCACAGTTACACCGCTGGCTCCAATACACAAAAGCCCCTGGGATTCTGGGGAAAACCCTCCAAGGCCGCAGTGGGAAGGACACCTTTCTCCTCGGCCTGCCTGGGAGGATAGTTACGATGTTAACAACTGCCTCTTGTTGGATTGCTTATTCGTGTCAGGCCGGATGAACTCTCTCCATACATGTAACCTAATTTACTTCTCACAGAGCCCCGAGATATATGATGTATAAACTATGCTCTTATCACTGGTTAACAGACAAGAAGACACAGAAGTCAGGTCATGTTTCAAGGTCCCCCAACTTGGAGGTGGGGCACCAGCCTGACCCTGACTCCTAGCCCTCTGACCCACAGAGCCACGCTCCAGGCCCAACAGCCCAATCTCCCCATTTGGTCTGGTTTTCTTTTTGTCTTCTTGAGGCTTCTGAGACCCAAATGGCTGGGGTTTTTCATCCAACTAGTCTCTCCTTTCTTTAGCAAAAGAGCACTAAGGACTATTACAGGAATGGTTGCAAACTGCTCAACTCACGAGGTACCTCGAAGCAGTGAAATATTTGCTGGCGCTCTTGATTTCCAAAGGATCTGAGGCTGCAGACAGCAAAAGTCCTTACTTGGAAAAGACAGAAAACTCATTATCAGAGGACAAAATACCACAAAGTAAATGAGGAGAAGAGGAGGAAAGTTATACTGAGCCGCTTCGGCAGAAGAAAGGTACAGCTGGGTGGGGACCCCTCAGCCACGACGCAGAGGGGGAGGCCAGGGGAGCAGCTGCCCAGCCACATGCCACACCGTCCAGGGCCGTGAGGCCCGCTCGGATGGATGGGGACCGCCAGCACACCCAGCCTATCAGACACCACTTTCTCCTGGGAGAAGAAAGGACACGATGATAAAAATGACAAGTCACAGGGCTTCCCTGGTGGCGCAGTGGTTGAGAGTCCGCCTGCCGATGCAGGGGACGCGGGTTCGTGCCCCAGTCCGGGAAGATCCCACATGCCGCGGAGCGGCTGGGCCCGTGAGCCATGGCCGCTGAGCCTGCGCATCCGGAGCCTGTGCTCCGCAACGGGAGAGGCCACAACAGTGAGAGGCCCACGTACCGCAAAAAAAAAAAAAAAAAAAAGACAAGTCGCTGCTCATGCAAATTTGGGGACTGTGACACATACATGATTTGTAATAGGGCTGGTGGATTCATTTTAAACCTTAGAGACACGTGTCTGGAGGCCTAGTAATAAGACAATTGTTGGTTAAACCATGTCACAGCACAGTACTCTCAACCAGACATCACAAAATAGAGACGGTAAAGTAAAACTACAAATTATCATTAATACGTGAAAAGAAACATGAAAAATCATGACTACTGGAAGACCAAAATGATGATTACAGCAAAAACAAAGTGTCCGTTCCCCAGATTATAGGAATCTCAACTCTCGTTGTGCACAAACACATGTAGGCACTCAGCCACACCACCAAGCATTACATGAAATACTGAATTAGAATCCACATTTCAGAAGCCTGACTCACTTAGTAGGTGATCAGTAAGGCCCTTGGGCATTCACGGAGGAGGCTGCAAATCTATAGAAATGTTTCCCATTTGCCTATCAGAACTGAAGAGAAAGCTCGTGAATTTTTTTTTTTTTTTTTTTTTGCGGTACGCGTGCCTCTCACTGCTGTGGCCTCTCCCACCGCGGAGAACAAGCTCCGGGCCCAGCCGCTCCGCAGCATGTGGGATCCTCCCGGACCAGGGCACGAACCCGTGTCCCCTGCATCGGCAGGCGGGCTCCCAACCACTGCGCCACCAGGGAAGCCCAAGCTCGTGTATTTTTAAAAATAATCTGTTCCTGGCTCCCACTGGTCTACTGGAAAGAAATCTACTCGCCCGTCCTTCAAGACAGGCCAACTATTTCCTATTCTGATGAAATACAGAAGTTAGAAGTACTTTGAAAAACAAAACCAAAAAATACAAATAAATGATATATTCAAGTGTTGCCCCCTTTTCAGAGAACATTCATCACTGATTTTTCTTTTCAGGTGCATGACACATGAGAAAATACTTGGCACTCGAAAAGAGCATAGGGAACAGTTCTGATTTACCTACGGTTCTATTTCACAATAATCTGCCATTGCACCCTGTGGACCTTCTAATGTGACTTGAGCATTGTTCTAAATCACAGACCTCACTGTTGTACTATTACAGTGTAGGCACATATTTGTCAAAACTCAGGGAATATAAACTTAAGATGTGTGCATTCACTATACGTAAATTAACTCAAAAAAAGTATCAGCAAAAATTAAGCTCCAGTTAACGTGTATTGAGGGAAAAGTGGTGTCTACATTTTCAAATGCATCAAAAAAATAATATGGGTTAATAGATGGATGAAGATATTTGATAAACAAATACAGTAAAATGCTGAGGTAGAATACAGGTGGTGACTAGACAGGTGCTCACTAGAAAATTCCTTAAACTTTATGTTTGAAAACTTTCATAATATTCAGAAGAAAAACATGCACGTTTCCAATTTCACTGAAAACAGTTAATATAATATTGCATCGCCATTATAAATGATTACTAAAACATTTTAATGACGTGAGAAATTTCCCACAAAATGCCAACCTTTGAAACGCAGGATGAAAAACAAATTTAATATAATCTCATCAAGATTAAATATTTTTGTCTTTGAAATGTTTAGAAGCAAATATTACACTAAGATGCTAACAGGTCTTATCAATGGGCAGTAGAATTATGAATGACTTCATGTTTTTCTTCATAGATTTAAAAAATTTCTCTGAAAGAGCCAAAATTCATATGCTATTTTTTTGGATCAGAAAAGATGTTCTATTTCGGAAACAACAGAATTGACTCGTGATGCAAGCACCCGGCTACACCGAATGCTGCAGTGGACAGATCTGATGGACCGAGAGCCCTGAAGCCAGGTAGAAACTAACAGGAAATGAAACTGGAGGATTAGTCCCCCGGGGAAGGATTAGCACTGTGCTGCTGGGGATTATCAAATGCATCTTTGCACAAAGGACAAGGAAGGGCCTAATGGACATTTGGGGAGGGCAGATGGCTCAGATTCTAATTGCCCTCCCGGGCTGATGGCTTCCTCTCCAAGAGGCTCCCCCGCAGACCGAGGCCAACGTGCTGACCCACGTCTGCCCGGAAGCCCTGTTGTCTGGAGCCATCACTCAGCCCCGTGGATCACCCACCAAAAGGCTCTGAAATCTCCAAGTGTCCCTCCTAGGGCTCTGCACAAAGCCAGTCCCGCCCCTTGGGTACATCTTCAGCGATTCTCATCTCCAAGCTGTGGCTACCTGGATTCCCAACTCTGACACCAAGCACACGCTCCACGCGATTTAAGGGCAGTGGGGATGCCTGCACCGTGATTTCACGAGGGAGCAAAGGCTCTCCGTATTCTCCATGAGCCTCCAGCACCTTCAGGGAACTACAGATGATTCAATCAGCCAAGACCAGGCCCTGACCTGCGGGATATCGCAGTGTGAGAATAGCCCTGGACGCCTGAGGGCTGCTGGGGCCAGGGACGGGCCGCCAGCCCAGCCTGCTGAGCTGGGCCAGCAGCGAGCACTGGGGAGAAAAGTGCTCCCAGGGGGACGTAACCCCGGGCTCAGGACAGGCCAGAGAAGCAGAGGGAGGGCGGCCCTGCTCCCCCTGCCCAGCGGGACCCAGCCTTGTCCCTGGACGGCCCCAGGCAAGGCTAGAGCTATGCGGCTAGGAGCAGGCCTCCTGTGGAAGAATAAAAACAGCCCTGGTTCAGGTGATTAAAAGCAAAGAAGCCAGGTTTACTGTCTAGGTGGTGCTGTCTCTTGTGAACACAGCCTATGAGGCCGGCCGCCCCAAACCACACATATTTCTGCCAGCAGATGACAGCACAGAACTTCCCAGTGTTTACAAGCCCGATTGGCTGCCAGACCAGGTGTTTCCACTGCAGCCCCTCAACCGCCAGAGCAGGGTGGCCAAGGTTAGAGCCGCCATCTCCTGCAAGTCCCCCCTCGGCCCGCCAGGCCCCAGGCTCTGACTCGGCGACCACGTCAGAGAGCCCCAGGAGCTGTCCTGCAGCCCAGCGGCACTCCCTGCGGGGAGCTCTCCTCTCCCGCAAAGAGCCCCGACAGCTCGTGTCTTGCCGAGGATGGAACATCGTGGACGAGACTCTCTGGGAATGATGGAGGTGGCCTGAGGTATCACTCCACGGCGTGGCACTGGGGACACGCAGGGCTGCAGGCCTGATGCCATCTTGTGTGTGGCATCCGCTTTGTGCTGTTGCAACCACTGCAGTCTAGCTGCTTGTCTTCTAAATGACCCCAAACCTATAACCCGCTTCTCCCATGAAAAGCCACTCGGAGAAAATCCAGATGTTGTTAGATGTTTACACGTAAGTCATCAAAACAGAGATGACCTCATCTAGGTATAGGAAAGACCGTTCTTTATTCGCAGAGCATCTTATGACAACGGCTCCTCCCTGGCTGCCTGTAGACCCATTTGTGCAACAAGCCTGGCTCTAATGGTTTCTGAATTGACAGAGGAAAGGGCTTGATCAGGAAGTACCATCTGCCTGAGAGCTTGGTCCTGCCTCCTCCCTGGACGCAGCTCCCGTGGCCGTTCCTGCTGGGACAGGCTGCTCACCCCTGACAAGCCTGCGTACCTGTCCTGCGCCATCGCCTGCCCAGAGATGAGGGCAGATGTGCCAGGTCCTTCCAACCTCTAGATTCTCTGATTCTGCCGTTCAGCAAAACCACTCCCACCCAAAGCAGACTGGGCTGGGGGAGGGTGACACGGGCCTGGAACCGCACAGGTGTTGGCACTGCACCAGGATGGAGAGCGGGGCTCGTGGTCCCCCAGGACCAGGAGAAAACCGAGGCTTGAAAGGTTGCCGAATGCGCCCAGGACATCGGGAGGTGGTGGTGGGGGAGGGGGGAGTCCCAGCTCCGCCTGGGGTGCTTGGCTGGACGCGACCACCACAGCTGCCTCTGGAGGGCAGGAACCAGGCCACGGAGAGCTCGGAGTTGAGGGTCTCTGCTCTGCCCACGCCGTTTACATAAAAAGGAAATTCTGATACGCGGATGAACCTTGAAAACATTACACCAGGTGAAATAAGCCAGACAACAAAAGGGCAAACATTGTACGAGTCCACGTATATGAGATACCTAGATTAGGCAAATTCATAGAGATGGAAAGTAGAATAGAGGCTCCCAGGGGCTGGGTGGGAGGATGAAGGGGCAGGGGAGGGCGGCTACTACTTAATGGGTACAAAGCTGCTGTTGGGATGATGAACGAGTTCTGAAAATAGTGATGATGGCTGCACAACACTGTGAACGTATTTAATGCCACTGAACTATATACACTTAGAGGATTAAAATTGTAAACGTGATGTTACGTATATTTGACCACAATAAAAAAAACTAATTATGTCCAAAATTAAGAGCCATGACAAAGCACTCCAAACAAAACTCTATGGATTGCTATAGCTTCCATTTTGGGTGTCCCTGTAAGGTCCCTTGACTGATTTCACGTTCCCTGTGTACAGTACTATACATTCTTTTTCTCCTTTTATGGCCAAGAAGCTAAGATTAGCCAGTACTGTTTTTAACCTGTAAAATATACATTCAGATGGACTCAAACTGTTTATAAATGTTTTGAAGGCAGCTTTTAAACTGTGACCTAAGCCTTAGCAAGCTTTTTCTCCAAGAGACTTATTTTTTTTTAAACAATGGCACACATTAAAAAATGTTTATTATATCTTGAAGGGTAGTTTCTCCTCTACTGATGTTTCAAGTCACTATATTTTAATCAACTATTACTATCACACGCATGGTTTCTTCATAAGAAGTCAATACCTTCTCCCAAGGATCGTAATTTATTTGTAGAAAAAGAAAATCTAAAATTTACCAGAGAATACTAGTGGTAGAAATTTTACTTGTTTTCACAAGAGTTCAAAATCCTAACACTCAGTAGAAGCAAACCAGGAGGAGTACCTCCTACAATATTTTATATTTGCTTCTTATACATACACACACACACACACACACACACACACACACACACACACACGTATTTTGCTTCTTATGGAAATAGAGGAAGAAAAAAATGAAAGGGGTTAAGGAAGTTGGAAAGAAGAAAGGGAAGTGAATCCAAGCGTTATGTTCTAGCTCCAGACAGAGCTCTGGCTGACGTGGACCTTGGCCTCAGGGTCAACCGATACGTTGAGATAATGACCCAGCTTTCTGATGGGGGAGTCAGGCAAACCTGATGAGGTAGTCAGGCAAACCTGATGAGGTGACAATACACCCACTGGAGGGTCGTCATCAATGTATTGTGTATCTGACGACGTGTTCCATCAGAGCCAACGCGATCCGCCATCTGTCCTCACGGCATCCCCACCGAGGGGTGTTACTGTTCTCATCTCAGATGTGAGGGAAGCTCGGAGAACCTACTTTGCAGGATCCGCACCATACCACTCCCAGCCTGACTCTGCACAGAAGAGAGGCTGCCTGGGTCCTCGCCGCTGCCCACTGCTCTCCCACTCCAGGTGGCCTGGGAAACCGGCCCCCAACGCAGCAGAGGATGCAACAGGGAACAGTGCTCTGCCCTTCATGTTTTGGGGGCACAGAGGGGCCAGAAGCACAGACTAGAGTCGTTTCACGTTCGCCTCTCGTACAAATGGGAGAAAGGACTCCATTCTGCAGCGTGCCCAGTGAGCAGACCACAGCCCCCTGCGAGGCAGCCCCTGGAAAACCCTGGGTCCCACCCCATGCACCACCCTCTGTCGTGACCCCTCCCAAGCTCCCCCACTGTCCCCTCTCCCCCCTTCCAGTTTGGGGACCCTGCAGACCTGGTCTAGTGTTTTCCGCGTTACTGGTGGGCATAGAAATATAATACTATATATTATAATAATATAATAACAGCTGGTCATGTATGGATGTGACACCCTATAAATTTATGCCAGTTACACGCTTCTCCACAAATCCTGGGTTGGAGAGGACCACCGCCTTCTAATTAGGGTCTCATGACGGCTGGCATTCTGCTCTGTGAACCTCCTTTCTTCCCAGGAGACTGTTTCCACATCGTGACAAACGAAACTGCCTCATCAGAGGGGTCTCAGGGGGTCCTTCGGGGGAAACAGCCCCATGACAAAGTAAGGACAGGAGAAGGTTCAGCAGCTCTGTCGGAATTCCTCCTGAACCCGGCAGCGGGAGACCAGCTAGGCCTGAGGATGGACGAAAGCGCTGAGCTCGGGAAGAATCCTGAGGACCCGTCACGATTTCCTCCTGCCTGCCTTCACTTCCAGACCGTGAGCCACACGGATAGATGCGCTTCACAGACAGGCCTGCTCGGCAGCCGGGCGGGCTTTACACTGAATTTCAAGGCACTCAGTGGAAAACAGTAAGGAGGTTCCTCAAAAAACTGAAGAGAGAGTTGCCACATGATCTAGCAATCCCACTCCTGGGCATATATCCTGACAAAACTATAATTCGAAAAGATACACGCACCCCTATGTTCACAGCAGCACTATTCACAATAGCCAAGACATGGAAACAACCTAAATGTCCATCAACAGATGAATGGATGAAGAAGATGTGGTACATATGTACAATGGAATATGACTCAGCCATAAAAAAGAATGAAGTGATGCCAGCTGCAGCAATGTAGATGGACCTAGAGATGATGATACTAAGTACAAGAGAAAGACAAATACCATATGATATCACTTATATGTGGAATCTAAAATACGACACAACTGAACTTATCTACAAAACAGATTCGCATAGACAACAAACTGGTGGTTGCCGAGGGGGAGGGGGTGGGGGAGGGAAGGATTGGGAGTGTGGGATTAACGGAGGCAAACTATTACATATAGGATGGATAAACAACCAGGTCCTACTGTGTAGCACAGGGAGCTATATTCATTACCCTGGGATAAACCAAAATGGAAACGAATATGAAAAAGAATATACGTATAACTGAGTCACTTTGCTGTACACCAGAAATTAACAACACTGTAAATCAACTATACTTCAATTAAAAATATTTTTTTTTAGTTAAAAAAAAAGCGCCCTGCATCATTTGTGTGTGGCATCTGCTACTGAAGTCTTTCCACTCAAGGCACTTTTCCTCGCAAAGTGATCCCAAGCGTGGATTAAAACAGTAACCCCACCTCACAGTACATTCCCCATCCCTCTGGGTCCTCTCCTTCTGCTCCTCTACTATTACTATCCTGGACTGAGGTTCCGGAGGAAGTATTTCACCATATTTTACGGTCTGCAGTAAGGGGAGAAAAAAGGAGGACTCTTTGAGAGAAATCTACCATGTTGGTATATTCAGCTCCCCCTCATCTCTATTTTGAAAGCCCTGCATTGACTTGCCAGGGTATCAAGGACAATTTGCAATAATAGGGGTTTTTTGTTTTTTCTTTTTTGCGGTACGCAGGCCTCTCACTGTTGTGGCCTCTCCCTTTGCGGAGCACAAGCTCCGGACGCGCAGGCTCAGCGGCCATGGCTCACGGACCCAGCCGCTCTGCGGCATGTGGATCTTCCCGGACCGGGGCACGAACACGTGTCCCCTGCATCGGCAGGCGGACTCCCAACCACTGCGCCACCAGGGAAGCCCACAATAATAGAGTTTTGCTTCCTTGTGCCACTTATTATCGTCTATCTATTGTTTGATCGCAAACACTTGATAACAAGAATTCACAATTCATTGAGGCACTGGGGTTCCTGAGAGAAAAAGTGCCTCGGTATGTAATTAGCACAAATGGTTTTCAGGAAAATGTCAACAGCACAAAGTCACCCAATCGTAGTTCATGCAAGACCAGACTTTTATCGATGTATCAAGTCCTATGAGGCTAACTAGTACCCTAAGGCAGAAATGCCAAGCTCATCACAGATGAGATTAATCAGCCCGAGAAAATATCTACTGTCTTTGACCCTAAATCCTAAGGATTAAGGAAAACCCAGGTGATGGTTCCACCGTGATCTATAGAAGAACATGAAATTATTTCCACCTGGGAAATGTGAAGTGCGCCACAGATAACTAGGAAAAGCTTTCCGTGATGTCAGGCATAACTCCAGAGGGAAGGATTAGCAGAGGGGGTGCTACCATCTAGTTTGAGTCATTTTTGCAAACATTTCTTTTATCTTTCTTGGATAAAAAGCTGACAAACCAATCTTTAAAAACCTTGTTTAGCCAAATCTATAGCTGTAAAACCAGTTACAGGGGCTTCCCTGGTGGCGCAGTGGTTGAGAGTCCGCCTGCCGATGCAGGGGACACGGGTTCGTGCCCCGGTCTGGGAAGATCCCACATGCTGCGGAGCGGCTGGGCCCGTGAGCCATGGCCGCTGAGCCTGCGCGTCCAGAGCCTGTGCTCCGCAACGGGAGGGGCCACAACAGTGAGAGGCCCGCGTACCGCAAAAAAAAAAAAAAAAAAAAAAAAACCCACTTACAGAAAGAATGTCTATATCAAAAGAACATGGACATTTTATTGATACCAACAACACTGAAGACAACGACAGTATCTAATACAGTAAAAACATATTGCTCTTAAAGAACTATGGACACTTCACCAGAGCACCGTCATTAGAAGACAATATTCCACTGTGATGTATAATAAGGAATATATATTTGGTCTTCACTGATATTTGCTCTTTCTGGCACGAAGCTCCATAAACCCTTGGAATTTCCTAAGTGACGAGAGCAATAAAGGTGTCTTGATAATCCTAATAAATGCCTATCAAGCACCCTGAGTTTCTGTTCACGAGGTGACTTTTGGACCTAAGGATGGGGGCTGGTGGCCAGAGGAACCACTCATGTGATTAGGCCATGGGAACTTTCAGTCCCAATCCTCTGACCTCTGGGGAGGGGACAGAGGTTGCAGATCGAATCAACTGCCCATGTCAATGACTTAATCACAGTCGTGCCTACGTAACGAAACCTCCATAAACCCCCAAAAGGATGGGGTTCAGAGAGCTTCCGGGTTGGGGAACGTGTGGAGATTCAGGGAGAGTGGGGCCTGGACAGAGCACGGAGGCTGTGATTCCCTTCCTCGTGCCCCGCCCTGTGCACCTCTTCCCTGGCTGCTCCTGAGTTGCATCCTTTTCTAATCAACTGGTATTGTAGGGAGTAGAATGTTCCTGAGTTCAGTGAGCCTCTCGAGCAAATTAATCAAACTGAAAGAAGGGGGTCATGGGAAACTCCATCTATAGCTGGTCCATCAGAAGCACAGGTAACCACCCGGACTTGTGGCTGGCATCTGAAGGTGTGGCTGAGCCCTTAACCTGTGAAACCAGACGTCACCTCCAGGTAGACAGAACTGAGTTAATTCCTTGGTGGTGCGGTTGGGGGATCACACGTTGGAGCTGGTGTCAGAATCAGATCCTCACAAACCTTTTCAGAACCACAAATGACCTCCTTTTTCTGTACGTGCATCTCCGAATATACCTTTGTGTTCGCCACAGATGTGCTTCTGCACCGGGACATGGGGTAGAAGGTGGAGCCTTAAGCCTTCCCGTTCCGGAGCCACTACGACCTCCCAGACCCTCCTCATCGCTTCTGACTGACCCCCAATAGTGGTAACACTTGAACTCCACCTGGACACAGGTCTCCATGCCCCCTGCCTCCTTAAAGGGGTTTACAGGATACAGGTCAACCTGTCGTCCTGTCCGGAACCCCATTACCAGCCTCGTGAGCTCTGTCACGGGCTCTCTGGCTGACTGTGCCCGGGGCCTGAGCTGCCCCCTCGCTGCTCATTAGGACATCAGTGGAGCCTTTGCCTGGCTCCAGCTGACCGGCTGGTATCAATTGATTAGGGGCTGGGGGACCGGATGAGCACGAGCAGGTGAAATCCAGCCAACATCAGGGAGAAGGGCTCCAGGAGGAGACCTCGCCCGCCGGATGCGTCTCTTGGCATTCACGGCAGCGCCTTTGGGGCTTCGGAGCATTTTTTAAGCACTCTGCGGTTTGTGACCGTGATCTAGGTGCTTAAAGCTGACAACATCTGAATTCCAGGTAAAGACGCCCTCTCTCCTCTTTCACACTCTATCTTCTCCCTCTCCCTCCCTTGTAAAGTCTGTAAATTTTTTATATCCAAAAAGTTTGCCTTCCTCCGTCAATAGTCCTGAAACTCTGAGTGAGAAGTTGAATCTCTTGCCTTTGCTACACTCAATTCTTCACGGCTGGCGAGGGCTGAAATCCCACACTGTTTTGTAATGGAAAGAGACGAGGGCCCGAGTCCCCAAACTGCCTCGCTCCCTCTGGAAAGGCCTGGCTCCCTACAAAAGAGACCACAGCCTCGTGTGCTAAAGCTCAGGCACCCTGCTCCCGGGACAGAGCCTACGGCCCTCACTCCACGCCTGCTGGTTCTAACACTGAATACAAGCCCAGCACAACAGATGAGGGTAATCACACTTGTGTGCTGTGCTGTAACTTGCTGTACGAACCCCCATCCAGCCTGCCCCACACACGGGACTATGTTCTCTCAGAGGGGGCTTGGACACTAAAAATAGTCCTGACCCTTCACAAAATAGGGCAGGTTGTCTTGGGGGCCCCGGAGAGATGTCCTGGAATCTTAAGAAGCTGCAGTGGCTTCCGGGGGATTTTCTGGGACAGAGTTGGTCCCAGGGGAGGCAAGGACACGGCTGCATGATGCCTTTGGAGTGTCCCTGGCAGACAGGAAGCCTTGCCGGGTCATCGCGCTCTCATAAGGAACGGCGCCTGTGCAGGCTGAGAGCATCGAGGACATACCAATTTTTTGTACTGATATGGTAGTTTTCATCGCAAATAAATCCTGGTTTACAAAACAACAATAACAGCCAAAAACCCAAAAAGCACTTGGGACCTTGGCATCAGAAAGCTTGAGTCCCGGACCTTGTCCTGTCGCTAGTTGTATGACCTCAGGCAAGGCCCTGGGCCACGCCGTCCCGTGGGTGGACGCCCCCCAGAGTGGAGGTGGGGAGCGAGCACGTGGCACGGATGTGCTCGGCATGACTCAAAGGTGCTACGTCGTTATGCAGCGTGTCTACGTCACAGGTTCCCAGAGACTCTAAAGTAATGATTTCAGTGATTTCAGCTTCAGTGTCGGCTGACCCCCTCCTGGTCAAGCCAGCTGCTCCCAGCCAGGGGGCTCTGACACTGTCGTGTGAAAATGACCAAAGAGCCAGTGTGGCCTTGGGGACATTTTCTGATGTGTGAGTTCCACCCGCGAGCAATTTCCTCCCACCAGAAAGCCTGAGGAACTAAACCCCTTTCCCACGGATACCCCCTATGCTTCATGCCTGGGAGACAGAGACAGAGAACAAGAGAGCACACAAGACACAGCGAGGGGAGTCGGGTGGCACTATCAGGTAGCAGATATGTTGCAGAACTGCACGCACCTGCACTATAGCTGTTAGGACCCACGGTGCCTATGGCTACGGGAGTGCAGACCGATTAAAAAAATATGGAACCGGGACTTCCCTGGTGGCGCAGTGGTTAAGAATCCGCCTGCCAGTGCAGACGACACGCGTTCAAGCCCTGGTCCAGGAAGATCCCACAGGCCACGGAGCAACTAAGCCCGCGAGCCACAACTACTGAGCCCATGTGCCTCAACTACTGAAGGCTGTCCACCTAGAGCCTGTGCTCCACAACAAGAGACGCCACCGCAGTGAGAAGCCCACACACCACAACAAAGAGGAACCCCGGCTCGCTGCACCTAGAGAAAGCCCGCGCGCAGCAACGAAGACCCAATGCAGCCAAAAATAAATAAATAAAATAAAAATAAACAAAAAAAAAAAAAGTATGTAACCACTCTTGATGGAAAGCGTACAAAATAATTTGGTTCACTTTTCTCTGGCATCATTGGTATTGCATTATCAAGCACTGGATAGATTTATTTTGGCGGCTTCACGGAAGCCTGCCTCATCATCCTAATATGTCAGAAAACCAAGGGCTAGGACTGAATCACCTACTTCCTCCGTATGCCCAATGGCACCTGGTAGAATGCTGTGCACACAGCGGTTATTTTATACGTGATTGTTTAAAAAATAAAGGTGAGAGTAAGAGACGGAGGGGAGAACATTTTGCAAGCAGTTGTTTATAACAGTCTGTAGGAAAAACAATAGGATTTTCAAATAGTTTGAAATAAGAATATATATTTTAAATTTGAAATATATAGCCAAATGACATGCTGTGAAATGGTCCTTTATTAAACAGACACAAATTTTTAACACTCTTTCCAGATTTTCACCTATAACATCATTATATTTTTACATCATTAGGAGATGGTATCTGTGGGCCTCTCACATACCTACACATTTTGTTGGGTGTGCCATGGATGCAAGGCTCGGGCCCAGTCTATACCTGGACCATTTTTCAGCACTGTGTTTGCAGGGAGCAACCTTGAGGGATTCGGTAACATCTCCCTCTGCAACAGAGAGCAGGCTTGCCTACCATGTGCTATGAAATAGGGGGTCGCTGCAGCTCAGTTCCTCAGCAGGGACACAAGCCCACTGTGACCGCAGCATCCGTCTGGGCCCATTGGGTCCTGCTCCCTAGACTTGAGGACCTGACTGGTGATACTGCCTGCTATGCCCCGAGTAATAAAGTCCTCTGTTTCTGACCCCAGAGTCTCAACGTCAGCATCCCTGGAACTCTAACAGGCTAGCTTGCTGGCTCCTATCAATAAATCCCATGTCTGTCAATATCTTTATTTCAAATAACGATTGCGTGTTGCCTACGGACTTTATATTTGAGTGAAAGGGAAACCACTAGATTCAAAGGTCATGCCTACAAGAGAATTTAGCATCTGATCCTTTAAAAAGGGATTTGAACTGGTGGTGAAAACCACCTTGCCCACCCTGGGCTCCTCCACGTGCAGCTCCGAGCGTGCACGAGGTCGCCCGTCGGTGATGCCATCAGCCCAGCCAGGGGACCCTACTGCCTGACTGGGGGTTTGGTCTCACCACTTCTCCTCTCATCCCCCTCTGAGGGCCCCCTGGCTCTGCTATGCCAACCTGTTTCCTGGCCTAGGGACCAAGAGAGTAAGAGTTCAAGTGCAGCCAGCCTCTGCCTTGGCTCAGTTCCACCCTGGCTCCCTGCAGAAACAGATCAGAACGGGCACGGTAGGTATGGCAGTGGTGCCCAAGTTTGCCCTCCGCAATCCCTGAGGCTTCTCACAGCCCAGTGCTTCTGCCTCCCCTGTGGTTTCTGGGCAAACTCTCCCCTGCTCATCCCTCCTGCAGGGCAGGGGCCCTGTGGTCCTGCAACAGCCTATGTGTCTGCCAAGAGGGCGCCTGCACCCCCAAAGCAGCTCCACCATCCTTGAGGAGTGCCTAGATCAATGATCATCATTTCTAGAAATCACCTGCGACAATACTTTTCAATAACGTTCTACTGGGTTTAAAAAGTGGGAAAGTAGGGCTTCCCTGGTGGCGCAGTGGTTGGGGGTCCACCTGCCGATGCAGGGGACGCGGGTTCGTTCCCCGGTCCGGGAGGATCCCACATGCCGCAGAGTGGCTGGGCCCGTGAGCCATAGCCGCTAAGCCTGCGGGTCCGGAGCCTGTGCTCCGCCATGGGAGAGGCCACAGCAGTGAGAGGCCCGCGTACCGCAAAAAAAAAAAAAAAAAGTGGGAAAGTAGCCAGTAAGATTTTTAAACAGTTACCCCCAAAACCTTAGAAGCACTCTGCAACTGGCCTAAAAACTACAGTGCACCTAAGACTAGACATATTTTCACTCTTTGTTTCATCTGCTCTTCTGTGTGGTTTTCTCTGAGACAAAGAGCCAGACCTGGCCTTTCTTAAACTTTCCTCCAAATAAACCTGGAAAAACAAGTCACAGTTGCTAGAGACAACTATAAAACTTAAAAAAATGTTTTTTCTATTGAAGTTATCAACTGTCAGCTCTCTTTCCTTTATTATGCAACGAGTATGTGGAAGCTTTAATGTTAAAAAAAAAAAAGTTTAACAGTCTGCAAAACTACTATCCAGTACTTGTAATATGCAGATGATTCTTACACAGCGTGATGAAATTTACACGTCTTCCTCAAAATAACATTATTTAGCTGTTCTCACTTAAAACATAAGATGATGTTTGATTTTCTCGTTCTATAAGCCAACCCTGACCTCAGCCTCTTTACCCCAAATCAGCCCTCTCCATTTGCCATCAAGATGTCCCAGATTCAAAGCACTGGAGTCCTCACAACCTCTTCTCTTCCGTTCCGTCTTACCAATTCATCAACAGACCCCCTTTCAAGATACCCCCACCATATGTATCAGTCCCCCTCATTTCCAGCATCACTACCCTAAGCTAGGTCCTCAACACCATACACCCAGGTTAATAAAACAACTTTCCAGAGACAATATCATCAACTTCACCTGTCCCAGCACCAAGCGTTTCTAATTTAATCTCATCTGCAGCATGACAACCAAAATAGAACTATTTTTTATAGTGATGTCCCCTCTCAAAAAGCAGTGGCTCCTCTTTGGGCAGCAGCGGACCTCACTTGCCCTTCCTGCAGACCCCCCTGTATCTCACCCCCTACACCTGCCCTTCCTGCAGACCCCCCTGTATCTCACCCCTCCACCTGCCCTTCCTGCACTGGATATGCGGGATTCAAAACAATGAGAAAGGTTTGCCGCGTGTCTCTTTGGCTGTTGAAGGGCAAGGAGCAAACCCCTCCCCAAGAACAAAAAGCGCTTGTTTTTAGTGTTGACGTACGGGCAATGAGTGTCAAAAACACCATCCCAGTGAGAAATTACAGCACAAAATTTAAATGATCTTGTTCCAAAACACCACCAACCTATTCTGGAAGGACTGGGATGGCCACCTTTTGAGCACAACCCAGAACGGTAGTAACGGCATCGCTCGCATCGCTCGCATCCCCAGAAGCACGGCTAAAATATCACGTTACACTCCTGGGTGGTCACTGAAAGAGACGTGTTTAATGTCTCCTCACACAAAACTTAAAACAGAGGACCAAGCGCCTGGTGGAATAGTCTTCTGGAACCTGCTTTTGACAGAACACACACAAGCTATGTCCAAACATGTTAAAATTCCTTATAAACGTTCAAGTCAGAGCGCAAGGTCGGTGGCCGCGTGAGCCTTACCAATCTCTTTTGAACAAATATTTTCTTCTCAATAGAAGCCAGACACACACAACCCGAGTGCGGAGAGGGGAGCACGCAGAGCATGAAGAGGCACAGTCACCTGTCCACACGCACTTGCTCTGCTTTGGGTCCGGCGCCCAGAGCACCGCGCATCGCATCTTCCCCGCGTGGAGGCCTGGGAGGGACCCGCACCCTCACCGTCCCCCCCCACCCCGCCCGCTGCGTCCCTCCCCCAACTGGCCCCGCAGCTACTCCCCTGCCCTCTCCAGTAACTCTCTCCCGATGCTGGTCCAATAAACACATCAACACACAAACAGAAGGCAGCTCCGCAGGCCTCAACTCCAGCAAACCCACAGATGCCTATCCTGTGACTCCCTAAAATAAACTTCTACTGGCAAGTCGCTAAACTGTAATGAAGAAAAGCCACTTTAATAAACCAAGAACTCCCTCAAGTCAGATGAGTAATCTGACTGTAACCGCCATGCCTTCAAAAAGCATTTCAATAATCTTGCTACGACTCCTCCCAAGCTGAGAAAAATTGTTCTCAAGCCTGTGGCAGAGCAGCGTCCCTCCGGATGTATGCATTTGGGGTCCAGGTTTGCAACCCCAAGGAAGAGCTGGGCCATTCTCTAGAGTTGCTCCCTGCCCTCCATCCGATAAGATAGAAATTTCCTTCCTCGCCCAGCCAGCCAGCCAGGCGACAGCTCCTGCAGTGCTGGGTACTGGGCACTGGGTGCTCAGCCCCCGGGTCTGGGCTCTGTCCAGGCTGGTCCGGCGGTGGCAGTCTCACACAGCCAACCGGCTGACAACATTAATATTCTCACAGATTAACAACAACGAATTCAAAATATAATTTTATGTTAGCCCAGACCTCCTCTTGGAGCAAAGCTTTATCTCACTTAAACGCCAGAACAAGCTTATGAGGTAGGGACAAGTCTATTTTACACTTGCAGATGCTGCAGTTCTAATAATTAAGCAATCTGCCTGAGACACACGGTTAGGAAGTGACAGGGGAACAGGCCCTGGGCTCCCCGGCACTGTACGCTGAGGCTGGTGCCACTACAGCGGGAGGTACTGTTCTCATGGGTTTTAGCAGGTGGCACAGCCTTTACGAGCTCCAACCCGTCACTTGCTGCACCTGCCTTGGTCCAGGCTGGTGTTTCCCGTTTAGACCGTTGCAACAGCTTCCAAACTGGCCTTTCTCCTCCGGCGTCACTCTCCTGCTGGTCGTCTCCCAAAGAGGCAATTCTAAGCGTGTCACTCACCTTTTAAAGCCCTCCTGGGGCGCTCCACTGCCTTCATCCAACAATCCGAGCGGGACACGCGTCTCATGTGGTCTGCCCTTGGCCGGCTCAACCCGGCCACACCACACCCTGTGCCCCCAGGGCGGTCACACTGCAGGGCCTGAGGCCCCGCTCAGGCAATCTGACCCCTCCCTCTCATTCCAGCACGTCCCTCTCTGAAACGATTCCATCACTGCCAAGGCCAAGGCCAGAGGCTGGGCAACTGCAGCCAGTGTGCCGCAGAGCAGCTGTTATTTTCTAATGGCTTTTCGATGCCTTTATGAAATGAGTTTGGGGATACTGCACAGGGAAGAAAGCCTCAGAAATCAAAAACGCTGCTGGTGGATCAAAAACCCCACCTTTTACTGCCGCCAAACAAATAAGGTAAGTGGCCAACTGTCTTCTGAGGTCACCTGAGGCGAGCCCTGGGTCTCCATTTATAACAGGACTAAAAGTAGAGATGAGGCCTGACACTGCGATGGTGGTGTCATGTGCTGGTGGTGCTACCAGAGGACACTTCTTTTGTCCTTGTGCATCAAAGTGCTTTGAAAGGACAGCACCCCTTAGGTCACTGACAGCCCCTGAAAAGCAGCGGTGACCACCTATGACCTCAGGTTGTAAGATACAAGGATCTGGTGTCCGTCCCAGTTTACAAACCAGGTAGTTCCCTCACCAACATCTCACCCTCGGTCCACTGATTCCACCCCAAAACACAGAAGTGGCTGACCCTGAACTAACAAAAGAAATTCTGAAGAATCTGTTCTAATCCATCAATTTCCATAGTTCCAACAGAAATACATATGTTACACATATTTATATATCTTATATATGGCATATATCTCACACCCTAGCATCTGAAAACGTGAGTCAGTGATATTTTTCTGTAGCTCTGAATTTTCATTCATCCTGTTATTAAATAAGTTGCCATCAACTATTTTCGTTTTCTTTCTCTTGGTTATAAATATTTGGTTTCTTTAAGCTTGTCGAAATTTTTGTTTAGTATTTTCTCCAAGTGGGAGCTTACCTTTTGCTCATTATACGTATTGTACCAAAGTCATAAAACATTTCACTGTTGATGAAAAGCAGAAACCATGGGGAGTTTTAAGGGACTTAGGTAGAAATGTTTACAGTTTAAAAAAAAATTATTTTTATCAACTTAGTGTGTTGGCGTCAACAGCTAACGTAGTGGCGATGCATGATGGCCCTGTATTCTCGGCGGGGGAGGGAGAGGGGCTCCACCTGTCTGCATGGGGATGCACGTGCCAGGGGCCCTCACCTTCACCAGAGTGGGCTCAGCTGCTCAACTTTAGTTTGCACCGATATTCATTCATTCAGCAAATAGTCATTTGAGTTTGACTATATGTTAAATAGAACTCCACCGTGATGGAGATAAAAATGCCTAAGACAGTGCCTGCCTTCAAGGAGCTTAGGGTCCAGCAGAGATGTCCAGACGCACACCCGAATAAGAACAAAACAGGGCAGTGTGTGATGCGTGCTGGAGCTCCCGGGGGGGAGCACTCACTTCCAGAGGGTTCTTCAGGGATCTGGGAGCCTCAGCACCAGGGACTGGAGGGGAGAGGGGCCTGCAGGGGCAGCCGACCAGGGGGCTGCAGCCTGGAGGCAGGAGCAGGTGTATGGCACGTGGCCTGGGCGGTCACCAGGGCTCCTGGGGATGGCGTGGAAGACAAAGGTGGAAGGGGCTTCCTGATGCCCAGCTAAGGAGTTTACTTCATCCACCGGAAAGCCAGTCCCCAGTGATTGCTGGGCCCGGGAGAGACTGTGCAGAACTGGTTGGAAGGCAGGGCCGAGTCGGGGTGGGGATGGGACCCCTGCAATAGAGGCCGGAACTGAAGGGGCAGGACCAGGAGACCCTGCGGTGGAGGAAGCTCACTGGGCCCGCGGAGCCCGCAGAGATGGCGGCCAAGGGCAGTTCTGAGGGTTTGGGAACTGAGGACTAGTGGACCCACCACAACATGGAAGTGAGGAAGGGGAGCTGGGGTGATGTCCAGCCAGCTGTCCTGACCCCCATGGGAGGCCTCTCTCGGGGGACCCCAGTGTGGGGGACTTGGGGGGAGGCGGTGAGGACAGGGTCAGGCAGCCCTGCTCAGGCGACCCCTCCAGTTTAAGAGAAGTACAGTAAAATGAATTACCAAGAGAAGAAACGGAACATGCAAGCCCACTGACCCTGCGTGTGGATGTCACATTCCTACGAGAGTTTCCAGGGGCTTTCTCTCCATCTCTGGGTGGTTAAGACTCTGCGCCCCCAATGCAGGGGGCCCGGGTTCAATCCCTTGTCAGGGAACTAGATCCCACATGCCGCAACTAAGGAGCCCACCTTCCGCAGCTAAGACCCGGCGCAAGCAAATAAGTAAATAAATAAATAGATCTGGTCAGTCCTAACCCCCGTACCTGTGCACGGACCCTTAACTGGAAACGGGGTCTTTGCAGATGTCACTGAGGTAAGATGCGGTCACTGAGGTAAGATGCGATCACCTGGACGAGGGTAGGTCCTAATCCAGCGTGACTGGTGTCCTCGTTAGAGGAGCAGAGTCAGAGAGACACAGAGATAGAGAGGGAGGGAAAGAGAACAGCTTGTGGGGCGCAGACACATAGGGGAAGATGTCTTTGTGAGGACGGAGGCAGAGACGGCAGTTAGGCAGCAGAAGCCAGGGAGCCCGGGAGCAGAAGGGCAGAGAGGCCTGGACAGGCCCCCCCCAGAGCCTGCAGAGACGGCGTGGCCCTGTGACACCTTGATTCTAGACTCCACAACTGGGAGAGAATAAACTTCTGGTTTTTAAGCCGACACCCAGTTTGTGGCACTTTGTGATGGCAGCCCAGGGGTCCCTGGTACCCGTGTGGGTTGGCAGCACCTGAGGACCCGCCAGGGAAGGTCTAAGGCTGTGGACGTAGTCACTCCAGAAAGCAGAGCATCCTCTCAGATTTCCACTGGGAAGACCCAGGCCATTGCAGGACACTCGGGAAGAATGACCGCTGTGATTATCAGTGGGCCCTAGGCAACAGTTGTCATGGGGAGAAGCGAACCTGCAAGTTTAGCCAGATTCCCAAGCTAAACCTGCAACTGGCTCCCAGCATTCAGCTGCTGTCTGGCTTTCTCTGAGAACAGAACACCCCCCTTTTTTGCATTTACAGTGAACTCGGCGTTTTAAGTCTCTTAAGGACAGAGTTTCCCCATGGGAAGCCCAGAGGGGTCAGTCCAATTAAAAAAAAAAAAATCCCATTGTAGGCACACCCAATCCTCAGGTATTTATTCATTACAACCAGATATCATGAGATAATTATGGTTAATCATCCCGCATCAATAACCCACGTCCAGGCTCCAGGAGCTCTGGGCTCCGCCACAGTGAGGACTCAGCTCTCCAGGGGTGGGGGGACGGCGAGCAAGCATAGCGGCGGGAAGGTGGCAGCAGGGTCTGCAGCTCCTAAAAGCACCTTGGGAGAGAGACTTCCTTACAAGAAGGAAGACCACAGACTGACTCTCAACCTTATTTTACTCCAAAGAGGACAAGGAATCACGTGGGGGAGCACCCACTTTAGCATCTCCAGGGTTTTGTGGATTGGAATTACGTGGGACGCCCCCCGTCATGCCCCTCACCCTGGCCCAGAATAACAACGCCGGTAACAGCAGTGACAGCCATGGCTGTATCCCCCAGGCAACCTAGACACGCCTCCCAACTCCTCATGACCACCTGCCTAGGGAGGGAGGCAGGAACGACCCCGATTAAAAAAGAAAATGCTGGCCCCCTAGAAAACATCATCTCCAGGGAGGACGTTGGGGGACAGGTCAAAAAAACATCTGCCAGGTGGGAAAACCAGGGCCATCACCCCTTTGGCTACGCACAGCATGCTGCATCCTTACAGCTGCCTCATGTTACCTGTGATAAACTTGCCAGTCAACCCTCTCTTCAGAACACAGACATGTAAAAGTATATAATACAAGACAAGGTTCCAGGTCCAACCCTGAGAGGGCAGCCAGTTAGCTCTGAACAGAGCTGAAGACACGTGACTAACAGACCACTCTACTAATACGCTCCAGCAGCCCGTCAACAGGTGAGATATTCCCCCTCGTGGCAGCGGTTCCCAGCAAGAGCAGAGGTCAGACCCCACTGAGTGTTTTTTCACAAACACACACACTTCAGGATTCACTTGTCAGAATAGGGGGAAAAGGGTGTACAGTTTGCAAAAGGTCCCTGATAATGGGCAGACTGCTCTAAGAAACAATTCAATGGGTCATCCACCTGGGGAAATGAGAAAAGCTCCACTCACACCCTACCTCACAGCTAAATCCTATTTGGGTGAAGAACCTAATTGTGAAAGTTGCCAAACCTATAAAAAATTATAGGAAAATATGTTCATGACCTGGGAGCATGTGCCATAAAGGAAGAGACTGATCAATTTTTTTTTTTTTTTTTGCGGTACGCGGGCCTCTCACTGCTGTGGCCTCTCCCGTTGCAGAGCACAGGCTCCAGACGCGCAGGCTCAGCGGCCATGGCTCACGGGCCCAGCCGCTCCGCGGCATGTGGGATCTTCCCGGACCGGGGCACGAACCCGTGTCCCCTGCATGGGCAGGCGGACTCTCAACCACTGCGCCACCAGGGAAGCCCAAGACTGATCAATTTAACCACATTAAAATTTAAACTTCTGTTCATCAAAAGATATTACCCAAAAAAATGAGAACGATACATCACAAACCAGAAGATGACACTTTATAGCATTTGCAAGCCAAAACCATGAGGATATATCATTTCATTCAGCAGATGGCAGAAAGTCTGACCATACAAGAGTTGGCACAGATAGGCATAATGAAATTTTCATAAATTGCTGGTTAGGTATAAGCTATTACAACCACTTTGATAAACCATTTGGCGTTTCTTAGTAAAATGGAACATATGCAAAGGACTTAAATAGACATTTGTCCAAAGAAGAGACACAGATGGCCGATAGGCACATGAAAAGATGCTCAGCATCACCACTCATTATGGAAACGCAGGTCAAAACCACCATGAGACACCTTTTAACACCCATTGGGACGGATGCTATGAAACAATTAGAAAATAACAAGTGTTGGTGAGGATGTGGATAAACTGGAACTCCTTGTGCATAGCTGATGGAATGTAAAAGAGTTCAGCCATCGTGGAAAAGAACAGAGGGCCCTCAAAACATTAAAAATAGAATTACCATCTGATCCAGAAATTCCACTTCTGAGTATGTACCCCAGAAGAATTAAAAGTAGGACTTGAAGAGATATTTGTACACCCATGTTCATAGCAATATTGTTCACAAGAGCCAAGAGGTGAAAGCAACGCAAGCGTCTGACAGATCAATGGGTAAACAAAATGTGGTCAATACACACAGTAGAATATTATTTAGCTTTAACAAGGAAGGAAATTCCGACGTGTTATAACACGCATGAACCTCAGGACATCATGCTAAGAAAAATAAGCCAGTCATAAAAGGACAAATATTGCATGATTCCACTTATACGAGGTACCTGGAGTAGCCACATTCATAGAGACAGAAAGTAGAATGGTGGCTGCTAAGGGCTTGGAAGGCGGGAGAATAGGAAATTCGTGTTTGATGGGCACAGAGTTTCGGTTTTGTAAGATGAAAAGATGCTCTGGAGAGGGATGTTGGTGATGGTAGCACATAATGTGAACGAGCTTAATGTCACTAAACTGTACACCAAAAAATGGCCAAAATGGTAACGTTACGTTACGTATATTTTGCCACAATTTTTAAACAATAAAAATAACATAAATTGAACACATACACATCCTGTAGCCCAGCACACCTCCTCTTAGGAATATACATTGGAGAAGTGATGACACACAGGAACGGGGAGATGCCGAGGCATGTTTTTATGACATGGTTACATAATGACCAGAAACACGGTTTTATAATAACGAGAAGCAACCAAACAACCCAAAAGACGAGAGGAGAAATCCAGACAGTGCCCGTAACGAAGAGCAGTGACGATGAATAGACTACAGCTACCTGCATCAGCATGGATGAATATCAAAACTGTACCATCCAGTGATACAATATGTCACAGAAGACTATCTACAGTATGACTCCATTCCATTGCTTATTCAAAAATAAGCAAGACGGGCTTCCCTGGTGGCGCAGATGGTTGGGAGTCCGCCTGCCGATGCAGGGGACGCGGGTTCGTGCCCCGGTCCGGGAAGATCCCACATGCTGTGGAGCGGCTGGGCCCGTGAGCCACGGCCGCTGAGCCTGCGCGTCCGGAGCCTGTGCTCCGCAACGGGAGAGGCCACAACAGTGAGAGGCCGGCGTACCGCAGAAAAAAAAAAAAAAAAAAAAAAAGCAAAACTAAACAATATACCTCAGGAAACATGAAAAACCTCAAATCAACAACCTAACCTTACACCTGAAGCAACTAGAGAAAGAACAACAAACCAAACCCAAAGTTAGTAGAAGGAAAGAAATCATAAAGATCAGAGCAGAAATAAATGAAATAGAGACAAAGAAAACAGAAAAGATCAGTGAAACTAAAAGCCAGTTCTTTGAAAAGAAAAACAAAATTGACAAAACTTTAGCCAGACTCATCAAGAAAAAAAAGGGAGAGGGCTCAATTCAATAAAATTAGAAATGAACAAGGAGAAGTTATAACAGACACTACAGAAACACAAAGGATCATAAGAGACTACTGCAAGTAGCTCTATGCCAATAAAATAGACAACCTAGAAGAAATGAAAAAATTCTTAGAAAGGTACAATCTCCCAAGACTGAACCAGGAAGAAGTACAAAATATGAACAGACCAATCACAAGTAATGAAACTGAAACTGTGATTAAAACACTCCCAACCAGAGTGAAGTTAAGTCAGAAAGAGAAGAACCAATATTGTATATTAACGCATATATGTGGAACCTAGAAAATGGTACAGATGAACCAGTTTTCAGAGCAGAAATTGAGACACAGATGTAGAGAATAAACGTACGAACACCAAGGGGAAAGAGGTGGGGGGGTGGGGGTGGGATGAATTGGGAGATTGGGATTGACATATATACACTGATGTGTATAAAATGTATGACTAGTAAGAAAATAAACATTTTTTTAAAAGTTGGCAAAAGCCTTCCCTTTTATTTTAAAAAATATCACTAATATCTAAGTTTATATGTAACTGCAAGTGGAACTGTACAAAAATTTATGAAAAAGCTGGCGTTTTTTAATTTGCAGTTACCTAGGTTAGAATATCAAATTTCCCAAAAGGGTAAAAAGAAAAAAAAACTCCCAACCAACAGAAGTCCAGAACCAGATGGCTTCACAGGCAAATTCTACCAAACATTTAGAGAAGAGTTAACACCTATCCTTCTGAAACTATACCAAAAAATTGCAGAAGAAGGAACACTCCCAAACTCATTCTATGAGGCCACCATCACCCTGATACCAAAACCAGACAAAGATACAAAAAAGAAAATTACAGGCCAATATCACTGATGAACATAGACGCAAAAATCCTCAACATAATACTAGCAAATGGAATCCAGCAGCACATTAAAAGGATCATACACCACGATCAAGTGGGATTTATCCCAGGGATGCGTGGATTTTTCAATATCCGCAAATCAATCAGTGTGATACACCACATCAACAAACTGAAGAATAAAAATCATATGATTTGGAAAAAAAAAAAAAAATCATATGATTGGGCTTCCCTGGTGGCGCAGTGGTTGGGAGTCCGCCTGCCGATGCAGGGGACACGGGTTCGTGCCCCGGTCCAGGAAGATCCCACGTGCTGTGGAGCGGCTGGGCCCTCGAGCCATGGTCGCTGAGCCCGTGCGTCTGGAGCCTGTGCTCCGCAACGGGAGAGGCCACAACAGTGAGAGGCCCGCGTACCGCAAAAAACAAACAAAACAAACAAACAATTACAAGCTTTTGCACAACAAAGAAAACCATGAACAAAACGAAAAGACAACACTCAGAATGGGAGAACATGTTTGCAAACGACGTGACTGACAAGGGATTGGTCTCCAAAATTTACGAACAGCTCATGCAGCTCAACATCAAAAGAAAACCCAATCAAAAAATGGGCAGAAGACCTAAACAGACATTTCTCCAAAGACATACAGATGGCCAAGAGGCACGTGAAAATGCCAACATCGCAACATGATGCTCAATATCGCTAATTATTAGAGAAATGCAAATCAAAACTACAATGAGGTATCACCTCACACCAGTCAGAATAGCCATCAAAAAGTCTACAAACAGTAAATGCTGGAGCGGGTGTGGAGAAAAGGGAACCCTCCTACACTGTTGGTAGGAATGTAAATTGATACAACCACTATGGAAAACAGTAGAGAGGTTCCTTAAAAAACTAAAAATAGGACTACAATATGATCCAGCAATCCCACTCCCGGGCGTATATCTGGAGAAAACCATAATTCAAAAAGATACATGCACCCCAGTGTTCATTGCACCACTATTTATTACAGTAACCAAGACATGGAAGCAACTTAAATCTCCATCAACAGAGGAGTGGATAAAGAGGATGTGGTACATATATACAATGGAATACCACTCAGCCATAAGAATAAAATAATGCCATTTGCAGCAACATAGAAGGACCTAGAGATTATCATACTAAGTAAGTCAAACAGAGAAAGACAAATATCATAGGACATCGCTTATATGCAGAATCTTAAAAAAATGATACAAATGAACTTAGTTACAAAACAGAAATAGACTCACAGAGTTAGAAAACAAACTTATGGTTACCAGAGGGGAAAGGTGGGGTGGAGGGATAAATTGGGAGTTTGGGATTGACATATACACACTGCTTTATTTCAAATAGATAACCAAGAAGGACCTACTGTATAGCACAGGGAACTCTGCTCAATATTCTGTAGTAACCTAAATGGGAAAAGAATTTGAAAAAGAATAGATACATGTGCATGTATAACTGAATCACTGCTGTACACCTGAAACTAATACAACACTGTTAATCAACTCTACTCCAATATAAAATAAAAATTAGAAGAAATAAACAATATACTTCTTTGGGATACAAACAGTTGGCAAACTATAAAGAAAAGGAAGGAAAAAATAGAATTCAAGATAGTGTTGACCTGAGAGTGACAGATTATCTCACATGGATGGTCAAACAAACTGGTAACATTCTACTGTCTAAGATGAGTATTCTTTTTACTTTCTTCTTTAAATTTTACATATATTATATGTAATATATATAATGTATATATACATATATGTATACATATTTTAAATACATTATTTTTCTGGATAATATAGTTTGGAATGTTTTTTAAAAACAGTGTTTGCAAAAGAGAACGAGTTTAGTTTACGACTGAGACGCTCCAAATCTCAAACCCTCTCACATATTAGGAGGTGATTTTGTCCCTCTGATCCTTTGTGAGCAGCCCAGACCTCTCCCCAGCTCTTATCCCCCTGTGGATCATGGGATTAGTGGAGACCAAAGACCATGGCTGGACAACTCCTGTGGGTTGGCTGCCCTGTTCTGCGCCCTGCACAGGCATCAGAACAAGGGAACCTATGGGGCTGGGTGGCGGAATGAGGGACTCTTCCGATTTTCAGTGCAGCCCAGCCCAGAGCCTTACAAAGATGAAAAGGAACAGAAAACAATATGTGAGGGCCCTGGTCTTTGACAAAGGGGCTGCTGTAGCTTTTCACAGAACCTGACAGATATTATACCACGGTTCAAATGGGTCATACACACATCGGAGTTCATACATTCTTTTTTAAAGTATCCAAGCTTGTTAAAAAAAAAAAAAAAGACAGAAGAAACAAAACAGACAGAAGGAATGTGCCAAAGACAATAAAAGAAATCCAGGATTCAGTCCCAAGAAACAGCAGGAGGTAGGGAGAGGAATGGGGACCAGGTGAAGTTTTCATCTTAGAATTTCCACGTAAATCTTCTGATGTGTTTGAACTGGGCAATTTATCAATACAATAAAAAATCATGCTCTGAGGGGATGAGAAAAACATGGTGCCCCTTAGAGAAGGCAATCAGGAGTTACAAAAGTTGAAAAGGCTTGAAATAGCAATGCTACTGCAATCTTCCTTGAAAAAGGAACTTCTGGAAAATGTATTATTGCTCCATCACTGGAGGAAAATGTGAGCTGGCAGAATGGTATAACGGAAAAACAACACCAGGCAGGAAACCGGGGATCTGTTAGGGAGCTACACCCACCCAGCATGTGGTAGGTGGTAGGAAGGGTATGGACGGGCTGGGCCCTCTGACACCTGGAGGTGTGAGATTCTCAGCTCTGCCACGTACCGGCTCTGTGACACAGGGCAGGCTGACAGAGGGCAGGCTTGTCAGCCGCGAGCCTTGGTTTTCTTAGCATTAAAGTGGGAACATAAAAATGCCCACTTCAAAGGGTGGTTGTGAAGATTAGACAAGCATTGGAAGCATTTAATACCCAGTGGTGCATAATAAATGTTACGCCCAGGCCTCAATTTCCCAACTATGCAATTGCAGGAAGGAATAAATGAGCTCTAGCCTCACCAGCTTTAAACTTGTTTCCCTGCTGCGGTAGGCAGAACAATTCCCTCCTCCCCAAAAGGCCCGCTTCCTTAATCCATGGAACCTGCGACTGCATGATGCCATATGCCAAAGGGTAATTACGGCTGCTAATCAGCTGACCTTCTCCTGAGTTATCCCAGTGGGCTCCATGTCATCAGGGTCCTTGGAAATGGAAGCAGGAGAGAGAATCCTGCCATTGCTGGATCTGAAGGTGGAGGAAGAGGGTTTGAGCCCAGAAATGAGGATGTGCCTGGAGGCTGGAAAGGGCAAGGAAACGGATCCTCTCCTAGAGTCTCCAGAAAGGAACACAGTCCTGAAAAACCTTCATTTTAGCCAGCGAGTGACGTACTTCTGCTGCAGCCCCCCAGGGGGGAGCCGGACAGGCAGCAATGGAAGCAGCTCGGAGCACGGGCGAGGGAGCCTCCCCTGCAGAGCGCGGCCAGGCCCCGGGACACAGGACCCAGCTCCCAGCTCCTCCAGCCGGCCTGTTTCAAGAGCCATTTAACTCTCCATTAACTTGATGTGATGAGCACAGAGAAATGAACTCCCGGCAGCAACCGCATTGCAATTTACGGCACCCGCTAACCGATGTGCGAGTTTCTGCTTACTTCCCTCACGCCCTTCCTCGCCGGTGGGTGCATCGGGCCCTCTCCTCTCGTCTCCTGCAGTTTTCTATTTAGCTGTTATTCCACTCACATTTCCCATCCCACAGTCTTTTCTCGGTTGTGCAGTTTGCCGTCAGCACCCATATCATTTTTGCAGACCTGACCGAGGTTTCACAACAAAAACCCCAAGACCCTTCAACCTTCCACTCATCCCACTTCGAAATGTTCGCCAAAAGCAAGTATCCTCCCGCATGAGGCGTGCGGTGAGGAGACCACTCGGTTGGCACTTGATGCTCCATTTTTAACTTCACTGACCAAATATCAGAGCAACTTCTGGCCCAGGCACCACCTTGGCACTCGGGACACAACGACAGCCACAGTCCCTGCCCCGAGCAAGCTCACCCTCTGCAGCCACAGGCTCTCGCAAGGAACTGTCTTAGGTTACACGCCTTCATCTCCTTGGGCTCGGGGGCATCTGTCCCATGGGGGTGATGAAACAGTTCCCCTCACAGGGGCTGAAAGGTGCAAATAAACCCAAGCATGAAGCACTATCTCGAAATGGCCATTATCTTATTTGTTAAGGATTTCTCACAGTTGAGCAGGTTTCCGCTTCCCTGAACGCAGTAAGAGAGCTCTAAAGACTGGAATTTCGTTAATGGAAAGAACAAGCCAGATGGAGGTGAGTGAGTAAAAGAGCAACATACAACTATTTCTTTACTAACTAATTACTAGGACACATTCGCCTCCAAACTCGCTCAGCAGAACAGGCTCCGGGAGATGCTCAGTTGTTTTCCAAGGAGATGGTTGTTTTAATAACCCAGAGACAAGCTACGTCACTCCCCCCTCCTCTTTACAATCACAGCCGTCGGGGGCGACCCTCCGTCCAGCACATCCACGTGCACACAGCCCTCCCTGACCAGACTTCACCAAGATAAATAATGCTCTCGTCCGTTCTTGAATTACTCTGACCTCTCGGACAGATGCTGGCGTGCATCTCTGGAACACGCGTCCTTAATAACAAGGGAAGAAACATCCCAGGCAGCGTAGGCTCTCTTACAGACGCCAGATACGCAGAGGGGTTTCTACAGGAAGGCACGTGCATGCTCCTGGCAGGCAGCCCTCGGTCGCTGCCTCTCCCCTACTGTGCACACAGCCCAGTCCTGCCGGGGAACCTGCCTCCTGGCAGCACCCCTCTGCCACCCCTTAGCTCCCACATTTCAGGGATGTTTTCTCAGATGCCCATGACAAGCACTGAAAGCCACCAGTTCCAGGCTTCTGCAGTGTCTTCCACGAGTTAACTGGCCCCCCTTCCAACACAGCCCCTGGTGCTGAGGTTTTCTTCTGTGATTTCTCGCTCCGTGGAGCCTGGTCTGTGGATACGCTGTAGCGGCTAGAGCCAGGCAGGGTAGAAGTTGGCCAAGAAGGAGTCGGTGAGCTTCCCTCCCAACTCTCAAAGCGCCGTGTGCTACACATCCACAGACCAGGTCAGTCCAACCTGACTTGAAAAGGCAGCTCTTGGGCAGAATGTGTTCGGGGGCGCGGTGTTGCGGGGCAAGCTCACAAGAGGCAGCTCTAGTTTCCGTTCCAAAAGCAAAAGAAACACCATGCCTTCATTCTCTGCAAATGGTCCGCTAGATTTCCCAAATCTCCCAAGGCAGTTTTCTAATTATGTGTGTTTACTGGCCAACTTGTCTCCAAATATTAAAGACTAGCTCCTCAAAACTCGTGCTATCAACCCACGGGGCTTTGCATTAAGAGTACCTATAGTGCTGGGAAAACTGGACAGCTGTATGTAAAAGAAAGAAAATAGAACACTCCCTAACACCATACACAAAATAAACTCAAGATGGATTAAAGACCTAAATGTAAGACTGGCTGCTATACAACTCCTAGAGGAAGACAGAACACTTTTTGACATAAATCACAGCAACATCTTTTTGGATCTGCCTCCGAGAATAGCGGAAATAAAAACAGAAATAAACAAATGGGACCTAATTAAGCTTAAAAGCTTTTGCACAGCAAAGGAAACCATAAAGAAAATGAAAAGACAACCTACAGAATGGGAGAAAATATTTGCAAATGATGCAACCAACAAGGGATTAATCTCCAAAATATAAAAACAGCTCATACAGCTCAATATCAAAAAAAAACAACCCAATCAAAAAGCGGGCAGAAGGGCTTCCCTGGTGGCGCAGTGGTTGGGAGTCCGCCTGCCCATGCAGGGGACACGGGTTCGTGCCCCGGTCCGGGAGGATCCCACATGCCGCGGAGCGGCTGGGCCCGTGAGCCATGGCCGCTGAGCCTGCGCGTCCGGAGCCTGTGCTCCGCAGGGGGAGAGGCCACAGCAGTGAGAGGCCCGCGTAACGCAAAAAAAAAAAAGCGGGCAGAAGACCTAAATAGACATTTCTCCAAAGAAGACAGAGAGATGGCCAAAAGGTACATGAAAAGATGCTCAACACTGCTACTTATTAGAGAAATGCAAATCAAAACTACAATGAGGTACCACCCCACACCGGTCAGAATGGCCATCATCAAAAAGTCTACAGATAATAAATGCTGGAGAGGGTGTGGAGAAAAGGGAACCCTCCTACACCGTTGGTGGGAATGCAAATTGGTGCAGCCACTATGGAGAACAGTATGAAGGTTCCTTAAAAAACTAAAATAGAGCTACCATATGATCCAGCGATCCCAATCCTGGGCATATATCCAGAGAAAACCGTAATTTGAAAAGATACGTGCATCCCAATGTTCATTGCAGCACTATTTACAATAGCCAGGTCATGGAAGCAGCCTAAATGCCCATCAACAGATGAATGGATAAAGAAGATGTGCTCTGTGTGTGTGTGTGTGTGTGTGTGTGTGTGTGTATACATACAATGGAATATTACTCAGTCATAAAAAAGACTAAAATAATGCCATTTCCAGTAACATGGATGGACCTAGACATTATCATACTAAGTGAAGTAAGCCAGGCAAAGACAAATATCATATGATATTGCTTATATGCGGAATCTAAAAAAAAGATACAAATGAACGTATATACAAAACAGAAACAGACCCACACACATAGAAAACAAACTCATGGTTACCAAAGGGGAAAGGACTGGGAGGGATAAATTAGGAGTTTGGGATTAACCGATACACACTACTATATATAAAATAGATAACCAACAAGGACCTACTGTATAGCACAGGGAACTATATGCATTATTTTTAAATAACCTATAATGGGAAACAATCTGAAAAAGAATATACATATATATACATACACATATACGTATATATACATATATAACTGAATCATTTTGCTGTACACCTGAAACTAACACAACACTGTAAATCAACTATACTTCAATTAAAAAATAAATTAAAAATAGCACCCATAAAAAATAACTTTGCAAGAGAAAACCAAAATCGCCTACTTGCTCACTCTGAGTTTCCTACTTTAAACTGGGGACAAAAATACATCTGTAAGACCCATAAATGCAAGGACTTATTAGTATATAGAGTAACTTAGCTAGAATGACAATATTGCGCTCCAGCAAATGGTTAATGCATAAAATTATCGTTTAAAAACTGCACTAGTGGGGGCTTCCCTGGTGGCGCAGTGGTTTAGAGTCCGCCTGCCGATGCAGGGGATGCGGGTTCGTGCCCCGGTCCGGGAAGATCCCACATGCCGCAGAGCGGCTGGGTCCGTGAGCCATGGCCGCTGAGCCTGCGCGTCCGGAGTCTGTGCTCCGCAACGGGAGAGGCCGCGGCAGTAAGAGGCCCGCGTACCGCAAAACAAACAACAACAACAACAAAAACTGCACTAGTAAGCTCAGAGCAGAGGGTTCCTAAGCTTTTTAGTTGGATGGCGGTGCCGGCTCCAGTGAATAGCTACAGACAGAAAGGAAAGTCCTCCAGTATGGAAAGGGAGACAAGGCAAAACGTTTTTGGAGGGAAATGCTGTTGACTATGAAATTGACTAAAACTGTTATTTCATGAAGAGCATTAGAGGTGAAATAAGAAAATTGAAATATATTTATTCTTTTAGACCAATGCACTCCAGTAAGATTTACACGGTGGCTGCCTCAGAGAGCCTGTATTTCGGGGAAACAGATCTTCACTTCCAGAAGCTCCGACTGAGACCTTCTGCTACCAGTCTCTGCGTCATCAGCTATGCCTGCCAGACACTGCCGGGCAATTGGACCCAGACATCAGCAAACATACCCTGAGCTAGACAGGCTGGGCCACCACAATCAATAAGAATTGAGAACACATTGCAAGTCCCAAGGTGGATAAATAAGAGGAAATCCACATATAGGACATTTGTTCTGAGTAAATCCTAAGAGTTCTCATCGGAAGAAAAAATATTTTTTTTGATTTAATTTTGTATTTATATGAGGTGATGCGTGTTTACTAAACTTACTGTGATAATCATTTAATGATATATGAAACTCTGGGGGCAACTAAGTGGGGTAGGCTCGGCTATATGCCTCGACAAGGCACTGGTGTGGCTCTGAGGCTCCACCAGCTCATGATTTCTATGGAATCCAGCAACAGGGAAGACAGAATGGAGGAGATATGGGACTGACGGTGCTGGTCCCCTGACCTCCAAGAATGGGTGCTCCAGCCTGCTGGGAACAGGACTTCTAAAATGACAAATATGTCTGGAAGGCTGTGGTCCAAGGCCATTTTTGCTGACTATAAGCAGGGTCTAGGGAACCAGAGGGAGCACACAGCTCTCCTGAAAATTGATGGTGTATATGCTCGAGATGAAACTGATTTCTATCTAGGCAAGAGATGTGCTTATATGTACAAAGCAAAGAACAACACAGTAACTCCTGGTGGAAAATCTAAAACCAGAGTAATCTGGGGAAAGATAACTCGCACTCATGGAAACAGTGGCATGGTTTGTGCCAAATTTGGAAGCAACCTTCCTGCTAATGCCACTGGACACAGAATCCGTGTGACGCTGTACCCTTCAAGGATTTAAACTTATTGAAAAGTAGATAAAACTGTGGATTTGTTCTCTTGTAAAAAAAAAAATGATATGTCAAATCATTATGCTGTACACCTTAAACTTATACAGTGCTGCATGTCAATTATATCTCATTAAAACTAAAATAAAAGTTACAAAAAAAAAAGAAATCCACATCAAGATGAATCACTGCATGTGAAACTGCAGTGGTAACAAGAAAAACGTAAAAGGAACCAGAGGGAAAGTCAGATTACCAGCAAAGAACAACAATTAGGCTGACAGTTGCTACAACAGCAACAGGTATCAAAAAGTAATGGAATTGTATCTTTAGAAGTGCTGAGGAAAACAACTGTTAACCTAAAATTCTCTACCCAATTAAATTACCATTTGAGAGTATTTTTTAGACAGACAGGGGCCTCTGTGCAGAGATTATCTCCTACTTAGGCTTACTGAAATAACCCTAAATGCATCCCAGCAAGAAGTAACAGAACCTGGAAAGAAAATGGTAACCAAAGTTGGTAAATTTAGATGTAAAAGGTGAATCAGCATAAGTACTTACAATTAAAATAAAATGGACCTTAAAATGGGGTAGCAGGGATTTGACACTCAATTATTTTCAGCAAGTCACAGTGTCAGAAGGAGTTTGTGTCCTTCAGGAGAATGGTAAATACACTTTTAAGTATGTTTGTTAAAATTTGCAAAGAACAGAGATATAAATTCTAAACCAACAGAGAGAGAATTAAAAAAACAAGCCCTGTATTTTTGATGGAATGCAGGAAGGTTAAAAAAAAGAAGAAAACATGGTGGCAGGAAAAGTAAATAGCATAGCAGAACAAGTCCAACTCTAAGTGCAATCACAGTAACTCTAAATGGAACAAACTCACTTATTAAGATAAACAAGGATTACCTCTCACACACACTCAGCCCTAAACTGCTTAAAACATGACACAGAAAAGTTGAAAACAAAAAAGTAAAAAAATTATACCAGCAAACAATACTGCAAAGAAAGCCGATGTAGCAATATCGGTACAATGTGATACTGAGAGCAGCATCAGACACGTTGGAATCCAAGGCAAAAGCACCAACAGAGATAATGCATTTAAGAACAGAAGAACCACCTACCAAGTTATGATAATCATGAATTGTTATGCACCCAATAATAAAGTAGCAAACACTTTCTCAAACCAAATTCACTTTATTCTGCTGAAATGGCCCCAAAACAAGAGACAAGAAAGCCAACCCGCTGGTCAGAGGGGCCCACTGGTGGGACATATCATGGCCTTGAGGGAGTCTGACCATTATAAAAGAATCATTATTTTAATTACAGAAATGAGACCATTTGGGGGAGTTAAAAGTGAACAGAGGCTATGTATTATTCAAGAGTGACCATAGAAATTACAGATCTAGATTTCATTTAAGAAGCAGGGAAGGACTAGACTCATAAGATAAATGAGAATGAGGCAATTGTGGGGAGACATCAACTATTTTATGTTTTCCCTACTGAGTCCCATTTGTTTAATGTAAAAGTCATATTTTTATATACATTAAATTAAAAAGTGTCCTTTTATTCCCTTTGCAAAAATTAAGAAGAAAATTTTTGGCCTCGCCACGAGGCATGTGGGATCTTAGTTCCCCAGCCAGGGATCAAACCCGCAACCCCTTGTAGTGAAAGCACGCTGGACCACCAGGGAAGTCCCAAGAGTGTCCTTTTACTGACAACGTGTTCAGTTGAATGAAACAAAGTCCCAGTGCTCGGGTGGGTGGTTTCAAAGTCCCCATGAGAGGCTCAGAGGCTACCAGGAGGACAGGAGAGACTGACCACACGGCCACCCTGCCCCCTAATGCGGTTCCTGTCCCGCTGTCACCTGGAGAACCAGAGTCACACACAAACAACACAATCCACAACAGCTAGAAGTGTGCACGCTGCAGATGAGTAAAAGAGGGAAAGGATAGAAGAGAAAAAAGACAACTAAAGGGGCAGAGAGGGGCAGAGCAAATTTGATGAGTGGCAGGTTCCAACGAACCTGAGAGAGATGAATTCCACTGTCATGAGCAGGCTGGAATCAGGCCTGTGATATGCGTTAGGAAAACTATAATTAGCGGCCAAGAAGCCCCATGGTCATGGCCCTTTACGACTGCCGTGGTCATAAACACACAACTTGAGGCTGGGCACCGACTCACGCCCGAGGGCAGTTACACGCTGCCGCCCGTCTTCTGGGCCTCTGCTTCGATGGAAAGAGGTCACTCCAAGGCCTCCTCTTCCCCAAACGCCTGTCCTGCAAACTCTTATTTTACCCTTCGTTAATCTCACCCACCCACAGCTCCACTCCTAGGTGGGAACTATTTAGCTACAATTACAGAGATGCTCCAGACACAACATCCTCCCAGGGCAGTGACGGCAGCTGATCTAAAGGCACCGGGAAGCTTTACAAAACACAGATGCCTGAGAAACACAACACAACCAACCCCTCAGATGCCTGGGTCCCACCCCCAGATGCTCTGACGCAACTGGCCAGGGCGTAGCCTGGCATCTGGGTTTGTAACCTCCCCAGGGATTCTTCTATCAGGCAGCTGGGGCGAGTGTCACAGGGCTCAAGGGCTCGTCCTCGGCACGGGTTTACAAGACCCCTTTCACCTCCTAATAAAAGCCGAGGAGCAGGGAGCAGACCTTATTCCCTGCTCTGAGCACTGCTGGTCTCTAATCCTCCTGCAAAGAAAGACCCAAACGTCTACCCTCCCACCTTCCCATTTCAAAGGGCACCTCTGAAGATGTTTGTCAAGAGGTTGAGAGCAAAGGCGAACGAGCAGTGTCTGCTTTCTGCACATCCTGTCACCAGCCTGCCCCCGGGAAAATCTAATAATTAGCCGAGCTCAGACGTCACTGGGGAGGCTCGGCGGCGCGTGTGTGTGTGTGTGTGTGTGCGCGTGCGTGCGTGTGTGTCCGCCCGTACAGGGCGAGGAAGGAGATGAGAAGGCTTCCGAAGGTACCAGAACAGCCTATGCAGCCCCTCACAATCATGTCAAACCATCCCTCCCTCGAGAGGAAGAACACGACTCCGCTGTCAAGGCCAGGGGGCACGTGGACAGCACCCCACGCCCATCTGGTTGCAGGGATGCTTCCCTCCGAAGCTCCAGGGGAGCTGGGGGAGAGATGTCGGGCCAGACTGTGCACGTGGTCTCTCTCTCCCAGCCGGTGGTGCTCAACTGGGGGTAACTTGGGGCCCCTCCCTCCCCAGGGACACTTGGCTTTGCCCATAGACACTGGCACAAATGGAGGGTTGTTACTGGCACCCAGTGGGTGGAGGCCAGAGATGCTGTTACGCATCCTACGGGGCACAGAGTGGCCTCCCGCGGCAAAGAGTTATCCAGCCCAGAACACCCGCAGAGCCGAGGCTGAGAAACCATCTCTGAGCGATGGCTCAGCAGGGATTCATCGTGCAATCCCAACGTGCAATGTTATACGACAACGTGAGGGTTATGCGACACCTGGGCCCCATCCCTTAGTGAGCCTGTGAGCTACCTGGTTTAAAAATAAATCCAAACCCAAACCCTGCACAAGAGAACCCTTGGAAACAACAAGAAACTCCCAGAGACATTTCAAAGTTGAAAAGGAAGCGAGCGGCCCAACCATGGACTCAGTTGGCCAGAAGGAAGGCATCTCATTTCACCCAGAGAAGTTCCTACGACTCCTCCAGAAGGAGCGTGTAAAGCTCTCGATCATTAAGAGTGTTTTAAACACACGCATTAGACCCAGACAGACAGGCACTTGTTGCATAAAATTACATCATCTTTGAACTGTCCTATTTGCTAGGAGCCACAAAAATAAGGGAGGATTTTTCAGAAGTGACTTTGTTTCACTCATGAAAAACATTATGGCTAATCCCCGGGAATAAGCACAGATGATGGAACATCCACAAGCCTCTTCGCAGCCCCCTCCACCACTCCCAGCGCCTTGACCAATAGTCCTGGGGCGGGGGGTATGGAAACGGTAGCCGGTGCCGCCACATCCCACCCCTGGTTTCCCCCAAACAGCCCCCTCCGGCTCCCAGCCCTGCTCAGACTATGGTGAGACCTCCAGCCGGAAGAGGGGAAGCCGCGTGAGACGGGCAAACCACCACCAAGAGGCTACTCCAACTGTTCAGGGTTAAATCATCCACACAAGTCTGGGCTTGGTGAGTAAATACAGCTTTGCCTGGGCTCCCAGCGTCCAAAGCTGAAGAACATCTATGCTCAAACACCAACCATCTGATGAATGCTTCTGTGTTTTGGACATTCCCTTGTCCCAGTCAACCTGCTGTGGGTCACAAAAAAGAACATCTGTGATGCTGGGGGACAAAAGAGAACCAAGCCTCCCACACAAGCCTTCTCTCAGCACAGGAACTGACCAGCCCAAGGCGAAGCACCCTGGAGGCTCAAGGTCTCTCTCTCATTTCTCCCAGGCTCATCCTTATGTCAGGGATTCAAATGCTGGCAATCAACTGCTCAACAGCAAGACGTTCTGCACAGATGCGTAACTATATATACAGCTTGGCGTCTTTTCAATGCTGAATAATTTCTGACGACTGAAGGGGAAAAATGAAAACAGCTTCTTTGGCCCATGATCATACCACTCAATGTCTGATGGTTCTCACGTGAGTCAGAGAAATGCCAAGACAGTGTAGTCGGGAAACAGTCATACCAGGCAGCATCTTCTAAGCATTTCTATTTCTCGGACTCTTGATTCTGCGTTTGAGGATAAAAGTTATCCAAATCATACGACGTCACTAACACCACGTACAGTGTATACATTTGACAGACCACCCCCTCCAGCATCAAATGTATATTTTGAAAAGAGAAGTGTTATTTATTCCCACATTACAAACTGGATGCGGTTAACCGTCTAGCGGAGTTCAAATTATCCAGAAATACGTGCTATGGCTACATATATATATATTTTTTGGCCGTGACATGCAGCATGCGGGATCTTAGCTCCCCGACCAGGGTGTGGAGCCTGTGCCCCCTGCAGTGGAAGCGCAGAGTCTTACCCACTGGACAGCCAGGGAAGTCCCTCTGGCTACAGTTTAATTATTTTTTAAGAAAAGCCACATGAACGGTGTCTGTGTCACTGAAATTCACAAGCTCCTTATTTTAACAGCAGATGACAGGCTGACAGCCGCCCTCCACAGTATGAAAGATTCCCACGTGCCAGGACAGACCATGCTGAGGGCAGAGGAAGGGCTGGGTCTTACATCTCTGGGGGGAGTGAGTGTGGCCTGAAGCTGATGGCCGCTCACACAGCATCGCTGCTTCTGCCTGAAAGGCCGCCTGGGCGCCCACAGTGATACAGGAAACAGGCAGAGAGGAGGCTGCCCGCTCACAGGGACAACCGGGTGTGGCACGACCCCAGCGAGGGACCCCCTGAACCTCAGAGCTAACAAAACAGGGCGATCTGATGGCCCTCAGTCGTCATCAAAATATTCATACTTGACCTCACCTGGAATCTCAGGTCTGTATGAACTGTCCTGAGGCGATCACTTACAGAGTCAGAAATTCCCGCCAAGAGATTTTAAGATAATGTTATAGCTCTTTCTCAAGATAAAGATGACAAAACCTTCACTCATTCAACAAATATTTACTGAGTGCTTGACAAGGGCAAGGACGTGCAGGCACACGTATATACCCGATAAGTCAGAGATGGGAGATCCGAAATGCCACTGAGGGATCCCGTGAGACCCTCAAACTACAGGCTGGAGTAGACACCTACCAAGGAAGCACTTTCGAGATTTATACAGCTGAGTAATCGAAGCTGTGTGGGCAGAGATCAACAGAGCAGAACTGCACCCAGAAACAGACCTACACACATACGTCCCCTGATTTCTGACAAAGGTACTCAATGGAGCAAAGACAGCCTTTTCAAGAAATGGTGCCAGAACTGGAGGCCCATAGGCAAAAAATGAACCTTGACCTGAGTCTCACACCTTATACAAAAATGAACTCAAAACGGACACCATGGATTGAAATGTAAAACGTAAAACTGTAAAACTTAACCCCACCCCCAAAAAAACACAGGAGAAAATATTTAGAATCTAGGTCTAGGCAGAGCTCTGAGAATTGATACCATAAAAGGAAATATTTATAAATTGAACTTCATCAAAATTAAACATTTGCCCTGGGGAAGACCCTGCTGAAAGGATGGAAGACAAACTGCAGAGCGGTAGAAAATACTTGTAAACCATTTATCTGACCAAGTATCTAGAAGAACTCCCCAAACTCAGCAGTTTTAAAAAAAACCACACAACAGTAAAATAAGCAATCTAATTAGAAAATGGGCAAAAGACATGAAGAGCCAAAGAGGACATACAGATGGCAAATATGGCCTGAAAAGTTATCCAACATCATTAGCCATTAGGGAGACGCACATTAAAACCACAAAGAGATATCACCTATCAGAATGGCCAAAATGAAGTGACAACAGCAAATGCCAGTGAGGACGCAGAGCAATGAGCACTTGCGCATGCCTGGTGAGACATTAACTGCTGCAGCCACTCTAGAAAACAGTTGGGCACTTTCTTAAAAAAAAAAAAATGCAACTACCATGTGACCCAGGAACTGAGCATTTATCCCAGAGAAATGAAGGCTGATGTTCCCACAAAAACCTGCACACAGACGTTCACGGCAACTTTATTCATAACAGCCCTAACCTGGAAACAACCCAGATGTCCTTCAACCAGACTGGTTAAGCCCCCTGTGGTGCATGGTCACCGTGGACCACTCCTCAGCTATAAAAAGGCGCTGGACTTCCCTGGTAGAGCAGTGCTTAAGAATCCGCCTGCCAACGCAGGGGACACAGGTTTAAGCCCCGGTCCGGGAAGATCCCACATGCCACGGAGCAACTAAGCCTGTGCGCCACAACTACCGAGCCTGCGAGCCACAACTACTGAGCCCGTGTGCTGCAACTACTGAAGCCCCCACGCCTAGGGTCTGTGCTCCGCAACAAGAGAAGCCACCACAATGAGAAGCCCCCGCACCGCAACAAAGAGTAGCCCTCGCTTGTCGCAACTAGAGAAAGCCCACACGCAGCAACGAAAACCCAATGCAACCAAAAATAATTTTTTTTAAAATAGGGGACTTCCCTGGTGGCACAGTGGTTAAGAATCTGCCTGCCAATGCAGGGGACACGGGTTTGAGCCCTGGTCTGGGAGGATTCCACATGCTGCGGAGCAACTAAGCCCGTGCGCCACAACTGCTGAGCCTGCGCACCTAGAGCCTGTGCGCCACAACAAAAGAAGCCACCGCAGTGAGAAGCCCATGCACCGCAATGAAGACTAGACCCTGCTCACCACAACTAAAGCCCGCACACAGCAATAAAGACCCAACGCAGTGAAAAATAAATTTTTAAAAAGTTTAATTAAAAAAAAAAAAAAGCACAGACCACAGATGTGTCCACAACCTGGGCAAATCTCCAGAGAATGCTGCTGAGTGAAAAAAGCCAGTCCCCAAAGGTTACACAGCGTGACTCCACTTGTCATATTCTTGAAATGACACAAGTATAGAAACAGAGACCACAGCAGTGGGTGCCAGGGGTGCAGGATGGGAGCTAGGACAGGAGGGAAGCGGGTGCGGCCATAAAAGATCAACGTGAGGGATTCCTGTGTTGATGGGACCGTTCTGTAGCTTGACTGAACCAATGTGATATCCTAGTTGTGAGATCATACCAGAGTTTTACGTTACCTAATAAAACTTGGGGAAGGGACTTCCTTGGCGGTCCAGTGGTTAAGACTCTGCGCTTCGCATGAGTTCGATCATGCAAAGGGGGCATAGGTTCAATCCCTGGTTAGGGAACTAAGATCCTGCATGCCCTGCAGTGCGGCCGAAAAACCAAAACAAACAAAAACTTGGGGGAAACAGGGTAAAGGGTACATGGGACCTTTCTGTATTATTTCTTACAACTGCATGAGAATCTGCAAGGGCTTCATGAAAGAGTTCAGAAAAAGAGTGCTGGGGAAGGCTTCAAGAAGGAGGTGTCATTTCTGGGAGAATCTTAAAGGATGGGCTGCATGTCACTAAGTAGAGGTGGGACTCCAGGTACAGTCCGGGGGGAGCAGGGGTGAGGTGGGCTGAGAGGGCCTGTGCTCACTCTGTGCTCACTCTCACTCTGCCCTCCTTCTTCCTAGAATTTTCTCAGTAGAGATGAAAGCAGCAGCTTAATGAACACTTCCAAAGTAGAAATTAATTTTATAGAGCAGCATTAGTGGGTCAGAGCAAGCAGCGGATGCCCTTCCTCCTGGACCCACTCCTCCTCCGGCAGCTTCCCCAGTGGCCCCCCGTCCAGGCGGCTGCACAGAGCTCCCGTCCACCCCTCCAGTGCCCACCTGCCCACCAGCCTCCTCCTTCCAAGTTCACAGCAAAGGAGGAGGTGGGGCTTGAGCCAAGGTCTGGAGGACAGAGGAGAGGGGAGGGTTGCTGGGTCAGAGGCGTGGGTAAGTCCCAGCCTGGCCAGGACCCGCGGTGAGGGGGCCGCCCGGCCTTCACTAGCCTCGTTGAAAACGTTGATATGATTCCACCTTGATTTCCCCAAGATATGGCTCCAGGGCCGGGTTCTGGGCACCAGCACAGGCCTCGACAGGCCCATCCCTTCCAACAACAGTGAATCAGCCATTAGTGCTATTTATGGTTGTTTAACTGCACACACACCCTTTCTTCCCAGACAGCAAGACTGTGCCATTTACAGCTAAAACATTTTATTTTTAAGTATTTTTGGCTGTGTTGGGTCTTTGTAGCTGCGCGCGGGCTTTGTCTAGTTGTGGTGAGCGGGGGGCTACTCTTCGTTGCAGTGCGTGGGCTTCTTGTGGTGGCTTCTCCTGTTGCAGAGCATGGGCTGTAGGCACGTGGGCTCAGTAGTTGTGGCTCGCGGGCTCAGTAGTTGTGGCGCACAGGCTTAGCTGCTCCACGGCATGTGGGATCTTCCCGGACCAGGGCTCGAACCCGTGTCCCCTGCACTGGCAGATGGATTCTTCACCACTGCGCCACCAGGGAAGCCCCATGGCTGAAGCATTTAAAGCTGTCCCTGCCAAGGCCTCCTGTGCTTCCTGCCCTGTTCCTCACCCTCCAGGCCCCTGAGCTCTGCATCGCCCGGCCTTGGGGGTCATTCCCTTGGTTGATGGGGCTCTAGTCCAATCGTACCCCTGCCCTCGGGGTGTGGGCAGGACACACAAAGGCCGTTTCCCTCCAGATCCCTGTGTTGACGCTGCACGCACACGCACACACACACTCCCGACTCATGTTTCAGCGTTTGGGAAAAGGACTTAACCAGACACCTCCAGTTCTTCCTGCTTCCACTCCATCCCATGTCACCTCGTTATTAAGTTAGCAGGCACATAACTGAGACCACTCAGGACACCGGATTGCTCTCCCCATCCTGCTCTCTAGCTTGCCACCCTCCCTCCAAACTCAGGTCAGCAAAATAGAGCAGGTGCTGCGTGTTCCCTGAGGCGCCCACAGAGCCCGCCAGGCTCCCACATAGGACGGCTGCCTCATCCACCTGGCCTGCCCGTCCTTCTGTCCACTAGTCAGGGCCTCGGCCAGGGCCAAGGCCTGAGCGACTCCGCGGCGGCCGATGACAACCTAGTCAGGGTCCGGGAGGCGCCCAGGCATGAGGACTCTGCCCACACATGCTTCACACCAACTGACCCACACACATCTTTTTCTTACAAGGGGGACCATAAACTCTGAAATCACAGACAGTGCTATTAAAGTGTAGCATGACAGCAATAAAACCCTTTACTATGTTTGTACACCTTTGTTTCCAGACATTATGGACACCTGATAGCTTGAATATAATGACACACAGAAAAATGTCCTCACCCACTGGGGGAGAAAAAAGTAGAAAGACTGTCTTAATCCATTCAGGCTGCTCTGACAAAATACCAGAGACTGGGGGGGCTTAAGGAACAGACCGCACCTCTTCCGACGGTGATGACCTCCCCACGAGAACACGCCTCTCGCAAAGGATCTCCTTCATCCCTCTCCAGAAGAGAAGAGGAAACACAAGAGGAAGCGGCTGGTGCAGAGCCCCAATTCCTATTTCATGGATGTGAAATGCCCAGGATGCTATACAATGACCACCGTCTCTAGCCAGGCACAAACAGTAGTTTTGTGTGTTGGCTGCTCTACCGTCCTCTGCCAGCCCACAGGAGGAAAAGCAAGGCTTACAGAAGGGTGCTTTCAGACGGAAGCAACACTAAAAGCCCCTGGAATCAAGATGAATGGGAAACCATCCCAATAAACACATTTTAGATTAAAAAAAAAAAAAAAAGAACAGACATGATTTCCCACAGTCCTGGAGGCTGAGGAATCTAAGATCAAGATGCTGGCAGATTCCTTGTCTGGTGAGGACCCGCTTCCTGGTCCATAGACGGCCAGGTCCCAGTGTGTCCTCACATGATGGATGGAATGAGGGGGCTTGTATGGGGTCTCTCTTAGGGGGCCACTAATTCTTGTGAAGTGGGAGAGGCTCCGCCTTCATGACCTAATCACCTCCCACAGGCTCCACCTCCTCATAGCATCTAATTGGGGATTAGGATTTAACATGAACCTGGAGGCAACACAGACATTCAGGCCACGGCAGCCACCCCAAGAGAAGACAGTGAGGAGGAGGCACAACGTGGAGAAGCCATGAAAAGGAAAGGCTCTGAGGTCATGGGGGGTCGGGGAGCCACAGAAGGAGGCAGGGATGAAGTGCTGGGTCAGGAGACAGTACACATAGGGTTACTCTGGGGCCCAAGAACGGTCACATCCTGTTTTGGCAACGCGGCACAGGGAGCTATCGTGAGGCCCACCCCCAGTAAACAGCTAGGAATGTTAGAGAAAATGTAACGAGCAAAAATTTATACACAGCTGAACTCACACACACAAAGAAGGAAAATTCCCTAGTGTCCGCAGTGCCTAAGGGATTGGAAACCACGAGCACAAGGGTATGTGTTAAGGGGGGCAGGAGGGGATGGTGGGAGTTACCAGAAATAGGCCAGGGGTGTAAGAAGAGGCTTCGATCAATGCACCAAGGCAACCCATTGCAGAGATGCACCCCCACTGAAAGTAAACTAAAAATCACTCGAGGAGGGGACAGTAAGCTTCTGTTCAGGACACTGGGTGGTGGAAAAAAATCTCCTTTGAAATATGAAAATACCCTAGGCCTATACAAATTCAATGTCCAACTGACACCCATTTGGTACACAACTCCACAAGCCAAAAATTAAGGACTGTATTTGGACCAATGATACCACCAAGGCCTCCAGAAAGGACCAACACAAAAGCTCCCTAGGAGGACATTTCGACAAACTTCATGGAATTCCTACTAAGAAGGACTTGTAATAAAAATCCACTGTAAGAGTCACCAGATCAGACAAACTGAAGGCTTAGTAACACCAAGAACTCAACAGAACTGAAAAAGACTGACTTTAAAATGTTTAAAGATTTAAAGCAAGAACTATGAGATGATGAAGAAAGAAGAAACTATGAAAACAGAACAAGCAACTTTTGAAAACTTCTAGAAATGAAAAGTTAGTGGATGAATAAAACTGTAAAGAAGGGAATTAGTAACTTGGACAAGAAATTATCCAGAATGTAGCACAGAGAGATAAAAATATCTTAAAAAAAAAAAAAACAGGTAAGTGAGATGGCAGATGGAATAAGAATGGCCAACATAAGGCCCACATAAGACTAACAGGAATTCTAGAAGAAATACACAGGATGGGGAAGAAACATGATTCAAAGAGATAGTTTCACTACAGAAGACTATTCAAAGAGTGAGAATTTTTCAGAGTTTATGAAAGACAAAAACTCAGATTGGCAGTGAGTGTTGAGTAAAATAAAAATAAATCTAGATACATTTGATTCAAACTACAGAATACCAAACACGCAGAGAAAAGCTTAAAAATAACCAGGAAATAAAGACAGATTATCTACAAAAATGAGAATTATCTAACAGCAGACCTCTTGATAAGCAACATAGGGCCAAAAGATAATAAAAATACTATCTTCAAAGTGTTAGAATTCTATGCCCAACTAAATATCTTTCAAGACTGAGTATGAAATAAAAGTATTTTAGACAATATCATTTACTGAAATAAACCACTAAAAGATCTATTAATAGATCAGCAAGAAGGAAACTGAACTCAGAAGGAAGGAGCAACACTCAAGAAGCAATGATAACAGACTGGAAAATGTGCAAATGAATCTAAATAAGAATCAGCTATGAAATTAGTCAGCTTAGGTGGGGAGATGATTTTTAAAAGATGGAACTGAAATACTGGGTAACAATAGTATGAAAGGAGTTGGAGTTGAAGCTTTCTAAGATGCTTGTATTATTCAGGAAAAGAATATAGATAGTGATTAGTTTTAGACATTGAGAAACATGCATGTTAAAAACGTAAGAGTGATCATTAAAATAATAGTAATAGAATGTATAACTTCCTAACCAAGAGAGAGAACACAGGAATTAAAAACTCAGAGAGGGGTCTTCCCTGGTCGCGCAGTGGTTGAGAGTCCACCTGCCGATGCAGGGGACACGGGTTCGTGCCCCGGTTCGGGAAGATCCCACATGCCGCGGAGCGGCTGGGCCCGTGAGCCATGGCCACTGAGCCTGTGCGTCCGGAGCCTGTGCTCCACAACGGAAGAGGCCCGCATACCGCAAACAAAACAAAACAAAACAACAAAAAAAACAAAAACTCAGAGAGAAATCAACATTAAAAAATAGAGGGATTTGCCTGGCAGTCTAGTGGTCCTATGCAGGGGACCATGTGTGGGTTTGATCCCTGGCTGGGGAGCTAAGATCCCACATGACTTGTGGCCAAAAAAACAAAACATGAAACTGAAGCAATATTGTAACATATTCAGTAAAGGCTTTAAAAATGGTCATCAAAAAATCTTAAAAAAAATAAATAGAAAAAAGAAACAAAGAAAAGGCATGGAGGGTGGGATAGAGACGCAAGAGGGAGGAGATACGGGGATATATGTATAGCTGGTTCACTTTGTTGTAAAGCAGGAACTAACACATCATTGTAAAGAAATTATACTCCAATAAAGATGTTAAAAAAAGAAAAGGCGTGGAATATAGAGCATAAAATACAATGACAGAAATAAATTCATACACATTAATAACCACAATAAATGTAACTGGATTAAATTCACAAGTTTAAAAAAAAGATTCCCAGATTCCATTTTTTTTTAAAAAGGTAGCTATAGTTCATTCAGGAGAAATACACCTAAAACATAATGGTGTAGAAAAAATAGAACTTACAGCAAAAAGCAAGACATCAGAATAAAGAGGTCATTATCAAATGATAAAGGCAACAACTCATCACACAAAAAAGTTCTAAATCTTTATGCATTCATATTGAAAATCTAAAAAGCAAAGTGACAGATTACAAGAAGAAAATTTAAATGTAGAACTCTAATGGGTGATTTTAACACATCTTCATCTTAAAGAGATGTATTTAGCAGACAAAACAAAACTATAAAGGATATAAAAATCTGAACAACACAATTAACAAATGATCTGATACTTTTTCTTTTTTCCAAATTGTGGCAATCTAGTAATGGATTAAACTTACAACCATCAAAATAAAATAGAACTGAAAATATCAGAACGCATCCTATACGGCAAAAAAAATAAGCATTTTAGTGAAACCTTTCCACCATTTGTTTATTCAGTGATGGTATAAAATGTCCTTCCTGCTGCGAGTTATAGTTCAAGTTTTAAAGTCTTCAATCTAATGGATTCAACATCTTCACCCAAAAACTGGAGCATATACAATTCCTCTCAAGCACTCAAAAAACAGTTTAAAAATCTGATCATTTACTTGGCACAAAAGGAGTCTCAACCAAACCCAGGGAATCAGTATCATGTCCTGAATGGTGATGAAAGATGTCCCCCAAGAGCTATCTGACAGCTAGTTGGTTCCTGTGGTTCCATTCACTAACCCTAGTTCCCAGGAGTGATCTAAAACACGCCTCTGTCCCTTGCAAGTGTCAACTAACTTGGCTAGTTATTATTTGTTAGTCTAGCATGTACTCAAAAAACCTTTCAGTAGAACGAAAGAAATACAGTTGAGTGAAAGCACTTGGGCAATCTGCAGGAAGTTGGAACTAAACTAAGGTGAACTATTTTCAACCTTTTGAGATATTCCACCATAGAGAGAGTACTAGAAGAAATATACACCCCCAAAAAAAGGGCAAAAAAATTTTGAGCTTTGCACAAGTGGTATATGGGGGTTTGGGTGCATGGACATGGCGTGAACAGCACAGGAAGCCAGCCAGCAAGGAAGCTGTTAACCAGAAGGGACGATTCCAGAGGCGTTAATACTATCAGCCTTCTTTTAAGCGTCTCATCTATCTGTGGAGAAAGCAACTTTTCCAAGACACACCTCTACCAGTTCAAGAGGACCAGAGGGCCTGTGTCTTCTCATTCTTCTCAACTGCCTTTTAATTCACTGCAGGGTTTCCTGCCAAGGGGTGGGAACCCCAGCTGGGAGACAGGGATGGGCCAGGCAGGAAAGGACCTCTGTGTCATGCTAAAGGGCTAAGACAATCCGGCCCAAGGCAAGTTTGTTTGTTTAAGCCAAATATTAACACTGTCAGATTTGGGGGATACAGAAGGTAAAACAGAAAACGGAATGACTAGAAGTAGTGCTTCCTTTAATGTGGTGACCACAGACTGTCTGCCCTCAAATACTCATTTGAGAGATGAGTGAAAGCGTGGATAAAATCAAAATGTTTAAGAGGTTAAAATGAACCATTTTAAAGTGTACAATCCAGTGGCATTTAGTACATTCACAACGCTGTGCAACCATCGCCTCCATCCAGTTCCAAAACACCGTCATCACCCCCAAAGGAAACCCCAGCCAGTCTCCTTTCTCCCTCCCCCAGTCCCTGAGAACCACTAAGCTGCTTTCTGTCTGTGGATTTACCTGTCTGAACATTTCCTATAAATGGACTCACACAACATGTCTGGCTTCTTTCACTCGGTGTATTTTCGAGGTTCGCCCATGTAGCATGTACCAGTGAGAAAGAATTTCTAAGACCGTGAAAGAGCAGCCGGCAATTGAGGGTGGGGAGGAGGAGGGGTAAGGTAATTGCCATCGCTTAAGCCGGGGTGACTAAAAGGACAGTGGCACCATTAACACAGCCGGGAAAGACAAGAGAAGGTACAGGTGGGGGCAAAGGTGACCAGTCTGTTCCTGGACAGTCTGAGTTTGAAGGGTGACCAGAAACCCACCCTGGAGGAGGCCACCAGGCGGCTGAAAGCACAGTCTGCAGCTGAAGAGAGAAGCCCCGGCGACAGAGCCGAGGGGCACAGAGATGCACCGTGTGACTGTCCTCCGAGGGGCACAGACACATCTGCAACCAGGCCTGTCGTGGAGACACACGCACAAACTACCCTGGCCTTTCTCAGAATGTGGCACATCGTCCACTTACCAAACTTCAGAGGCGAACAATAACCAGTACGGCTCAGGACAGAGAAAACATTATCCTCCCTCTAGAGCGAGACCCACGAGAAAGTTTGTTCTGGCTTTGCTACAAAGGGCCCATTCACGGAGACCCCAGCTCGAATTTTCTGATTAGCATCTCCTCCGCCACCTCTGAACCCTGTGTGGCTGATTCATCCTTCTCTGCTTCCAGAACGGTCCACCAGCGTCCGACCCTCCTGAGACTCTGTTTCATGCTTCGTTGAAAAGTTTGGTGTCAATATGCAGCCCCACCAGTCTGACTGCGCCTCTGGAGATAAAATACTATGATTGTGTCCCAAGTGAGCCATCCTTCTGAGTAATTTTAAGCTGTAAAGAAAGGGAGGGGCCAGCACCCCACCCCTTCCTCACAGCCAGCCTGGGCCTCCAATGTCAGTGATCATTTCTCACCCCAAAGAGCTTTTCGTGACCAGAGGCCAGGTCCTTCACAAACCCATTTGAATGTCTGCAAAAGAATCCCTGCTCGCCTTCAACACGTGTATTTACTTATGTGTGTATAATTTACCTATTTATACAAAAACAAACACGCATATAAAATTTATAAAATATACTTCAAAGTTGTTGTCCGTACCCTTAAGGTCAGGCTCAAACTGGAAATTTTGAGAAAAGGAACCATTACGGCCTGCCTCCTGGCAAACTCGGACCAAAGCGGAAAGAGGGAAGTAAGTTATTAGAACGCGTAAGTGTAGAGGTGAGATCACAACCAGAGGAGGGTCACCCCCCGCCCCCGGGACAAACCTGCCCAGGTTCCCCCGCCTCCGCCGCGAAGGTCGGCACGGCTCCACGCTCTCATTTTCATCCCCCACTCACCCGGCGAGTCCCCGATTTCCCCCGAGGGCAGGCACTGCTACAGGCACCCCCAGTGACCCGGACAGAGCCCACAGAGTATTCACAAAGGGGACAGTGATGAGGGCCGAAGAACTAGAACATGCAGCACTTTCACGGAAGTGGCGACATACACAGAATTTACCCAAATCCATAAGGTGTCGGATCAGTAAACAGCTTGAGGGCAGCACCTGTGCTGCCATATTCACATCCGCTTCCCCCAGGGCCCAGTCAGGGCCTGAGCGAAGTGTGGGTGGAAGGGCAGATGGACGGATGACCGAGGACTGGCTGAATCAGGAAACAAATCCAAAGGAACCATGAAGTACTAAGTGACGCTGTTGGCAGGTAACACACTGGCTTTAGCCATCATCTTAAAGCCCTCACCAACAGCTTTTAACTTCATCAATAGGCAGGATATTTTCCAAGAGAACATTCAGCTTTAATCTTATAATGGAAGTCAACAACAAAACAGGATTTGCATTACTGTAGCAAATGAAAAAAAATACATACGCATTGTCTAGACTGCTTTGCTAGAACACATTCACTCCTTAAAATTCAAAAGAAATCTGTGTTTAAATCATATTGGCTACATCGTTCTCAATGGTGAAAAACTGAAACCATTTCCACTAAGATCAGGAACAAGACAAAGTTGCCCACTCTCACCACTATTATTCAACATAGTTTTGGAAGTTTCAGCCACAGCGATCAGAGAAGAAAAAAGTAATAAAAAGAATCCAAATCGGAAAAGAAGTAAAGCTGTCACTGTTTGCAGATGACATGATACTATACATAGAGATTCCTAAAGATGCTACCAGAAAACTATTAGAGGTAATCAATGAATTTGGTAGAATAGCAGGATACAAAATTAATGCACAGAAATCTCTTGCATTCCTATACACTAACAACGAAAAATCTGAAAGAGAAATTAAGGAAACACTCCCCTTTACCACTGCAACAAAAAGAATAAAATACCTAGGAATAAACCTACCTAAGGAGACAAAAGACCTGTATGCAGAAAATTATGACACTGATGAAAGAAATTAAAGATAATACAAACAGATGGAGAGATATACCATGTTCTTGGATTGGAAGAATCAACATTGTGAAAATGACTACAGTACCCAAAGCAATCTGCAGATTCAATGCAATCCCTATCAAACTACCAATGGCATTTTCACAGAACTAGAACAAAAAATTTCACAATTAGTATGGAAACACAAAAGACCCCGAATAGCCAAAGCAATCTTAAGAAACACAGAGCTGGAGGAATCAGGCACCCGGACTTCAGACTATACTACAAAGCTACAGTAATCCAGACAGTATGGTACTGGCACAAAAACAGAAATAAAGATCAATGGAACAGGATAGAAAGCCCAGAGATAAACCCACGCACATATGGTCACCTTATTTTTGATAAAGGGGGAAAGAATATACAATGGAGAAAGGACAGCCTCTTCAATAGGTGGTGCTGGGAAAACTGGACAGCTTCATGTAAAAGAATGAAATTAGAACACTCCCTAACACCATGTACAAAAATAAACTCAAAATGGATTAAAGACCTAAATGTAAGGCCAGACACTATAAAACAGAAGAAAACATAAGCAGAACACTCTAGGACATAAATCACAGCAAGATCCTTTTTGACCCACCTCCTAGAGAAATGGAAATAAAAACAAAAATAAATAAACGGGACCTAATGAAACTTAAAAGCTTTTGCACAGCAAAGGAAACCATAAACAAGACGAAAAGACAACCCTCAGAATGGGAGAAAATATTTGCAAATGAAGCAACTGACAAAGGATTAATCCCGAAAATTTATAAGCAGTTCATGCAGCTCAGTATCAAAAAAAAACAAACAACCCAATCCAAAAATGGGCAGAAGACCTAAATAGACATTTCTCCAAAGAAGATACACAGATTGCCAACAAACACATTAAAGGATGCTCAACATCACTATTCATTAGAGAAATACAAATCAAAACCACAATGAGGTATCACCTCACACAGGTCAGAATGGCCATCATCAAAAAATCTAGAAACAATAAATGCTGGAGAGGGTGTGGAAAAAAGGGAACCCTCGGGCTTCCCTGGTGGCGCAGTGGTTAGAAGTCCGCCTGCCAGTGCAGGGGACAGGGGTTTGATCCCTGGTCTGGGAAGATCCCACATGCCACAGAGTGGCTGAGTCTGTGTGCCACAACTACTGATACTGCGCTCTAGAGCCCGCGAGCCACAACAGCCGAACCCACGTGCTCCAACTACTGAGGTCCGCGTGCCTAGAGCCCATGCTCCACAACAAGAAAGGCCACCGCAGTGAGAAGCCCATGCACCGCAACAAAGAGTAGCCTCCACTCACCACAACTAGAGAAAACCCGCGCACAGCAACAGAGACCCAACACAGTCAAAAATAAATAAGTAAAATACATAAATTTATTTAAAAAAAAGGGAACCCTCTTGCACTGTTGGTGGGAATGTAAATTGATACAGCCACTATGGAGAACAGTATGGAGGTTCTTTAAGAAACTAAAAGTAGAACTACCATATGACCCAGCAATCCCACTACTGGGCATAGACCCTGAGAAAACCATAATTCAAAGAGTCACGTACCACAATGTTCACTGCAGCTCTATTTACAATAGCCAGGGCATGGAAACAACCTAAGTGTCCATTGACAGATGAATGGATAAAGAAGATGTGGCAATATATACAATGGAATATTAGCCATAAAAAGAAACAAAATTGAGTTATTTGTAGTGAGGTGGATGGACCTAGAGTCTGTCATACAGAGTGAAGTAAGTCAAAAAGAGAAAAACAAATACCGTATGCTAACACATACATGGAATCTAAGAAAAAAAATGTCATGAAGAACCTAGGGGTAAGACGGGAATAAAGACACAGACCTACTAGAGAATGGACTTGAGGATATGGGGGGGGGAAGGGTAAGCTGTGACAAAGTGAGAGAGTGGCATGGACATATATACACTACCAAATGTAAAACAGATAGCTAGTGGGCAGCAGCCTCATAGCACAGGGAGATCAGCTCGGGGCTTTGTGACCACCTAAAGGGGTGGAATAGGGAGGGCGGGAGGGAGATGCAAGAGGGAGGAGATATGGGGATACATGTATATGTATAGCTGATTTACTTTGTTATAAAGCAGAAACTAGCACATTGTAAAGCAATTATACTCCAATAAAGGTGTTAAATAAATAAATAAATCATATTGGCTGAATAACAGACACAGGCAGCACACACCCATCATCTGCTGACACAGGGTAATGAACAAGCGTAACATATTTTCCAGCTCACTGGAAGAGAAGGCTCTCGAGAAAAATGCTACCGCCTTATTTTGTATTCTAGTAATAATATACCTCGCTTGGACCCATAAAGGGAATTAACGGCCAGCTCATCGGAATGGAAATTATAAAATAGCTTTAGAGCAGGGTTCAACAAGCCTTTTCCGAAAAGGGCCAGAGAGCAAATATTTCAGGCTTTGCAAGCAAGACAGCCTCCGTCACATCATCATCTTTGCTTTTTTAGGTTTATTTTCTGTGTGGTTTTTTTTTCCCCCAACAATGCTATGAAAAATGTAAAAACCATTCTTAGTTCCCAGGCCATACAAACCGTTGCTGGCCGACCCGCCTTAGACCATGGTAAGAAAGAATAGGACACTTGGAGTCCCAAGTCCCTCACAATTCAACCCAAGGGGCAAACCCCTGTCCATGTCTGATTTACCTCCTTCAGTCTCTCCAGCTCGTTTTGCAGGGCCTGTTTGGATATTTCCACTTCAATCATCTGCTGTCGTAGAGTTTCATTCTCATCTTCAGCTTTAGCTCTCTTTTCCTCCACAGTTTCAAGTTCATGGTGCAACCTGACCGACACATCTTTGGCCACCTGCATCAACCCACAGAGACTGTCATCAGGATGGGAAGCTTTCTGTGTGTTAAGGGTACCTCCAAACAACTTCAGAGGCAGAATCATTAAGGAATATTATATTACACCAAAGAGCAAAGACCCTGGCAATATTAACAAGCCTAGTTTTAAAGGAGGAAGGTATTAGTTTGAAACATGAAATCCACATTAAGGGAAAATATGACATTCATCTGGATTAAAAGCCACTTTGCAAGGCCCTGCTCCTTCTAGAATATCAATATCCCAGGAGCACATGCTTTAAATGACAAGTTAAAAATCATCACCATCATCATCAAAAAAAAATAAACATTTCTGTTCCCCAAAATAATACAAAACCTACCTGCTTAAAAAAAACAAATGAAGTAATTCTATATGCAGTAGATATTTCATGTAGTCAAGTTTTAAATTGTCTACTCTGGTAAAATATTTGAATGCTAAAGGCAGTTAAACATTTTTACTTTATAAAAGGAAATAAGGAAGGAGATTTTTGTGAGAGAAATATAAATCACCTTTTTATCACACTGAATGACATTTTGTTAGTGGTTTATAAATTTGATAGTTACAAAGATTCTTTCTGTTATTATAATGAAAGGCTAAATGAGATTTCCTAAGGACTCGTCTAATAGGGAGGACATTATACATAATTCATCTCTAGATAAATGATTTGATAATTGGGGCAGGAGAGAAGCCATGGTGGAGAGGACAAGTGGAATAAAGTCTGGGATTTCTTCACCTCATTCCCACTTCCACCAACGATTCTCAAAGACACTTTAGACAATTAGTTATGTGCCTATTTCTCTTTCAGTTAAATCACCACTACAAGTCTTACTTGGGTTATGGTACTTTCAGGTTTTCTGCATCCTAGAAACTTAACCAAAAAAAAAAAATTTAAGTGGCTATGACCAACTTTTTTTCCGGACGCTCAGGCTCAGCGGTCATGGCCCACGGGCCCAGCCGCTCCGCAGCATGTGGGATCTTCCCGGACCGGGGCACGAACCCGTGTCCCCCTGCATCGGCAGGCGGACTCTCAACCACTGCGCCACCAGGGAAGCCCCTCACCTTTAAGTCCTGCTCCAGACTTCGGATGAGCTCGCCATCCACCTGCCCGGTCTCTGCCACCTTCAGGCTCTTCTGCTCAGCCTTCCTGAGGCGGTACTGCAGGATTCGGCAGTTTTTATTGGCGCGGTCCAGTTCCCGCCGAAGCTCCTGCAGCTGGTAAACATCTTCCTCTAAGTAACTGTCTCTCATCTCTTCCATTTCAGCACGGAGTTCATCCAACTCATCCTACACAAGCCAGACAGAGGAGACTGAGAAGCCAGGTCCATCAGAAAGGATGGAGTCGTCCATCCACCCCCGCTTTGCAATACTGTGAACCTTCTGCACAGTTACCTGTCGGCTTCTGGCCACAACTGTGTGATACGACACAGGGACTCTGGAAATTCTCACGCAAGACAATTATCACCAGACGTCTGTTCAGATCTTATAGATCCAGAAGCCAAAAACGAGCATGGATTATGCATTGCAGGCTCTCAGCATTTATCCTGCTCCCAATCTTTCCTTACATAATCATCACCATAAACGAAGTCATCTCTGCAGATAATTAAACCTTTAGATTCCAACCAAACGCTGACCTAAACCCGCGTCTCTAAGACACAATCTAGGCAGTAAGACAGACACTGCCTGCAAACAACACAGACTTTAGTGGGGTCATAACTGAATTGTCTGGGAATTATAACATACCCGCAAATGTCCCTAAAATTCTGTCTTGACTCATGATTCTAAAGATAAAACCGGGAGATCAGCTCAGTGCTTTGTGACCACCTAGATGGGTGGGATAGGGAGGCTGGGAGGGAGACGCAAGAGGGAGGAGATATGGGGATATATGTATATGTATAGCTGATTCACTTTGTTATACAGCAGACACTAACACACCATTGTAAAGCAATTATACTCCAATAAAGATGTTAAAAAAAATAAAGATAAAACCTCGTGCGCTGTTTCTTTCCCATTCGTCTGCCCTGCATTTCCCATCTCCACTCCACTCTGGTGTCAACATGAAGACACGCGGGTACAGGAGAAACCCAGGAGTTATTCCTGGCTCCCTCCCCGCCGCATGCCAGGCCACAGCCAATGCAGTGCTGTCAGCTTAAAGTCCAAATACCTGCGGCTCTCCCGCCTCTATCCCTCTCAAGAGAGCCACAGGTAAGACTTACACAGGTAAGCCCATCCGTCACCTGGGTGCCCCGCTTCCCCTCTATAGCTCAGGCTCCACCCACACCTACCCTTTTCATAAGTAACTCAGACCTCCTCCCCCTACTCATGCCCTCCAGGGGGCTCCGCATCACAGAGCAAGTTCTTCCAGGTCCTCCCCAGCACCTGCATGCTACCCCCTCCTTCCCTGCCGCCCTGTTGCTTCCACAGGGTCCAGGCAGCTGGAGGCCTTTCACCTGTTATGGCCTCCCCTTCCTCCCCAGCTCTTTGCGGAGCTCACAGTCACACTGTCACACAACTTGGAAGGCACAATGCCACCCCCTGCCATCCCCCACCCCCCCAGTCTCTAGTCCAGGCCCTGCCCCTCCCCGCCGCCTCATGTTATCTGTGTTTCTTCCTGTTCATCATCTGTCGCCCACCCAGGAAGGTAAGCGCCAGGAGGGCAGACACCTGGTGTCTCCCAGTGTCCAGGGCAGTGTGAGCCACAAGGCAGGCCCTCAATAAATATTTGTGGAATGACTACCCATGAACCTCGGTCAACACCTAGAAAGACCAAACCCTAAACAGGACCCAAACCAGACATCCCCGCACATGGCTTTGTTCCAGTCTTGCAGTCTGGTCCTGGAAAATTCTTCCCAAACCCATAGACACAGCTGCAGCATGTGATGAGATATAAATTCTATTATAAAGACTTCAACAAGGAGCAATTTGGAAGGCGGGAGATTAAGAAAAGCATTCTAGAACTGTCTTGATTAGTTTGATAATTGATGGCATAAATGCCTCCAGATTAGGGTACACTTGTTCATCTTTTTTTTTTTTTTTTTGCCACACCACGCAGCTTGTGGGATCTTAGTTCTCCGGTCCCTCGGCAGTGGACGTTAGGAGTCCTAACCACTGGACCGCCAGAGAATTCCCCATTCCCATTTGTTTTGCTCAATACTGAGGCTCAAGGGAAACACTCTCCCAAACGTGGACACCCTAACTTGTCAGCTCTCACCCTATTCAGTTTGTTCCTGGAGTCTGACCACCCTTGCCAATCCTGCATTTATTCTTAAACCCAGGGATTTATTTACAATAAAGAACAAGAGTTTCCCAACACCAGAGCCTCAGGTAGACAAGAAATTGACTACAAAGGAATCTCCTAGAAGAGTATCCTACCCTGGGTAAGATTAGGTCCAAGAAGTGTAACAAACGAATTGGGAAACTTTGTGGAAAAATACAGACTAGCGCCAACGGGGTGAAAACAATTGTCCAGCCAACCCCACCTGTGTGCAGCCATCACCTATATGGGAAAGGGCACAGACGCGGCACCTCATTCCCCCAAGCCCCGGTCTGTAGGTTCTCCCACTCTGTCCACACCACCTGACCAAGAGCATTACCTACTCAGCTGACCATGACTCCATGTGGAGCCTGTTTCAACGGACCACCAAGGAGAATGGATGTCAAAGGGGAAAGCTTTACCAACATTCCTAGTAGTCAAATGAATAAAAACGTTTTTGTTCTCAACCGCTACGTGTTCTTACAGAATTTCTGTACCAATGATGACAGCCTCATTAAAGATATAAGATCTTCTCATGTGTCTTAAGAAAGTTAAATCTTAACGTTGAAAATGTTACGATGTAAAAGCAAGTTTCATTGCTGTTTTTTTCTTCGTGGAGATCTCTTCCTGTCAATCTTGTTCCTGGTAGGAAAATTTGTTGGCACTGGGGGTTACTGGGCCGAGCACAGAGGCCGGTCACTGGAACATCCATGAAGAGAATGGACAGGCTGGGCTCTTCAGGTGCCTGGAGAACCCACCTATTTCAGGAAGGTCCTTTCAAACTGCAGCAAAGAGGTTGTTCCTGATGCCCGATCTGCACTGAGCCATGGAAGCTGTGCCCTTGACCCAACCCACGCTGGAGGAGACCAACTAACTACCAGCTGCAAGCTTCAAAACAGGCCTGTGCATGCTATCCTCCCATAAAGAGTAGAGAGTTAGGGCTTCCCTGGTGGCGCAGCGGTTGAGAGTCCATCTGCCGATGCAGGGGACACGGGTTTGTGCCCCAGTCCAGGAAGATCCCACGTGCCGCGGAGCGGCTGGGCCCGTGAGCCATGGCCGCTGAGCCTGTGCTCTGCAACGGGAGAAGCCACAACAGTGAGAGGACCGCGTACCGCAAAAAAAAAAAAAAAAAAAAGTAGAGTTAGTCCTGAATCTTCAAAATCAAGGTCAAGCTTCACTCAGATCCCATCTGTGAATCTGATCTGACTTTGAGAAAAAGCCTCATCTCTACACACGTCTGAATACAGTTAAAAGTTAATTGTTACACTGGGTAACTAATAAAAAATAGTTCAATACAGGCAATAATCACTATATGTATGTACACATACAAATATCCAGTGGTGTTGGGCATTCCATTTACGGAAGGAACTGTTTACGATTGCTTTTCCTTCTAGAAAGCTTATCAAGTCATTAATGCCTGAAACGATCTATTATTCAAACACGAGTTTTAAAATGTGACATAACCATAAAAAGACATGATACGACTTGCAGGTAAAAAATGTTCTCTGGTTTTCAGACTTCGTAATGGGGGTGGCACGGGCTTGGGGGAGGCCCTCATCGGCCCAATGTTAAACGCTGGCTACGTTCTACGGACGCCTACACCCCCGCTGCAGGCTGAAAAGGTCTATTCCGGGGCTAGACGAACCCACACCTCCAGATCACCGAGTAGGCCACATGTAAACAGCTAAAATTTTTTGGCATAAATAATCACTGACATTAGATGCATTGAAAAGAAAATTAGGGGGAGACCATAATTGCATGTATTTGAATCATTGCTTTTGTACCTCATTTTATCTAAATTTGTAGAACAGAAGGCATCCTTTATTAAGCACTTTACCTTCATTACTAAGCCTAAAATAACCCTGCCAGGGACACACGACCCCCATTTGACAGACAAGGAGGCAAAACCCAAGCCGGTAAACACATCCAAATCCTCTCAGCTAATAAATGGAAACCCAGCTACAAACCCAGGCTGTCTGGTTCCATACACATGCTCTTTCCGGTAAGTGCTAGAAATTATCTGCAACAACCAGGACAAATGAAACAATAAGCTTTAAATCATATTTTTAAAAGTCCACCGTCGGTGTAAAATAATGAAAACAAGCTAACATTTAGACCTTGACATTGTCAATGTGCAGGTATACTTATTTTCACACTTGGTCCTCACGAAAGCATTATAATATGCAGAAAAGGTATCCATACCCCCGTCTTTAAAATGAGGACACTGAAATTCTAAAAGTTTAAATGCTTCCCAACACTAGCCTGTAGCAGAGATGGGATGAGGCCAGGGTTTCAGCTCTTTTCATAGAGCCTTGAAAAAAGCAATTTTCAGGTTCAATGAAAAGAAGTTCTAAGAAAAGCGAATTATGAACCACGTAAGCTGGCAGCAGACATCTGAGAAGCCAAAACTGTGATTATTCAGATTCAGGTCATGATGAGAGTGATTTTCAAACTAACATGACATTAATTTTCTGACAGCATGCTCTAATTTAGAAAACATTCAAGAACCTTAAAGATGTCTGCCATTTAAATGCTTAAAAATAACCAAGTCAAGCAGAACATATAATGTTTCTGGCAGACAACATTTACACACAGTAAGTAGAAGTGGAAAATCGTTGTTTTTTAATACAGATATTAAGAAAAAACTGCCCTTAATCAAGTTTTATATTGAATTAACATCAGGTCTGTCAGATACTCAAATGTTAGCTCATTACCACACTGAAAAGCTAATTTAGTTTTAACTAAATATGCTTTTAAAATTTTGTATGTAAAATGAAATCTTGATGTAGTGGGAAGTTCCCCAACTACTCCCCTTTGCCTGCAGATAACGATCAAGCGTTATTTTACATCTATCTGACACATATCAAATCCGAGAAATAATGAGGTACCACGTGTGCACTAGAATAAACCAAGATTAAAATTGCAACGAAAACCTCTTTGCAGATAGTTTTATCCACCAACATAAAAACCAAATCCACACGGTGAAAGCGGGGAAAACTCTTGATTATACTGACAATCTTATCAGATCTTAATCGCCTTTAAACAACCTGAAATCAATAACTAGTCCTATTTTAATCACCCCTCCCTAAACAGACCCAACTTAGACAGTGAGAGCAGTCACAGCTGGCTACTGTTGCAATAATTCCCTCTTCTGGGAGTTACAGACCTTATCCTCTGTTGTAATATACAATGAATCCACCTCGCTTCCCCCGGACAATGGAACTGTTCTCTGCAGAGTCCCAGCTGAGACTCAGAGGGCTCAGGGACCCTCCCATTGTTTACCAAGCACAGTTCATCCAGCAGCTACGGCCCTGTGTTCCCTGGTCTACATGATCTTGCCACCTAAGGTGATTACTGCCGCTTTGAAGGCTGAATAAAGAGTGGGTGTGGAAAGCAGAAGGTCAGGAAAGAATAGGGATACTGTCTGCTTTAACCTTCCAGAAGAAGGGAGGAGGGCCAGGGGCCGGGGACGGAGGGAGGGGCTGCAGCGCTTCAAGCTCAGAACTGTTCATTCCTGCCTCCGTGTCCACCCCACCTCCACCCTTTCCAGGCGGCTGAGCATCTGGGCTCTGCGCAGGCAGATTTAACCAAATCCTTTCAGACCTTGAAACTCCAAAGACTCCAAGTGAGACGCAGGATGGTGAGGCTGGATCGGCGCTGATGCACTGCAACCTCTCAACCCAAATGGCCTCACCAGCGGTCTCCCTAAGGAATCACTCCTCTCCAAGAATCCAATAGTACCTGCTCTGTAGCTAGCGCTGACTTTTGTTTTAACCAGAAATAATTCTTCTGAAGTAACTGAAAAGGCAGAGCAAACTCAGCAGCCCTTCCCCCACTGACCTCGCGGGCCCCACAGGACACGGGAACTTTGGGGTACACTATTTGAGGGCAGGGGGAATGGTGTCGTGCGAGCATCCCCAGTAACGCGAGAAGCATTTTCAAAATAGGCCAATAAACTCAACGCGATTAAAACCCTCCTGAAAAGCCCGTGAGAACAGAGAACATAATTAATATGTTCACAATGAGCTCTAAGGCTTGTCTGACTGTCTTGGAGCAATCGAGCAAAATCGCAGGGGCGGCGGGCAAGGAACGCTCCAGCAGGGTTTCGTGGACGCCCTCATCCCTAACCTGTGCCCGGGTCTGGTCTGAGAAAGAAGCAAATGCCTTTCAATAACTGAACTCAATCTCGCACCTTAATTCCTAAAGCCTTCGGAACACGTGTGAATTCATCAGTGGGCAAGGGCCAAGAGTGCTTTTCTGACTGTGCCTTCAGACAAAAAGCCAGCTACCTGAATTATGCACTTCTCACCTAGTCACCACGTTGCTCCGTGATGACAGTAGGAAGGCAGGGTCAGGGATGGCCCCGTACAGCTCCACACAGCAGAAGGGGGTACTTCTCTGTTGCCAGTTGATTTTTAAGAAAATACAGCAGGCTGGTAAAAACCAAGAGAATTCCCCTCAAATTTCCTGATCAGCAACACATCCTCCTACAGTTTTGAGGCCTTAGTTTTCTGCCTGGATTACTCTTAGGTCATTCTAGCTCAGAAACCGTCTTATACAGTAATGGTGACAGAACTGACTCAGGAAAGCTTTGTAATACTTGTGGTCACCATCCTCCACAATATATCAAAGTAAAATTTCTGGGTGGAGTCTCCTTTCTAATCGCGAGAGTTCTGTGCAGCATTCCCTAAGAAAGCATTAGGTCACGGGCTCGCTTTCATCTACCATCAAAAGAAGTACCAGTGAGGACAAGAGCAACAAGAAGAGACGTTTGGGCTTATAATGCACACACTCTAAACCTCACGTGCAAAGCAGGCCTACAGCAAACGTCATTGCCCAGGAGGTCACTGATGCTCCCAGCCCCATTTTGCACAAGTGGGTGGGCTCGCTGGCCTTTAGAAAAGTCTAGCAGGGTTGTTGTCTTTCTTTCCCACATTGAACTACTGTCATTTAAGCTTTGAATAGCCAATCACGTAACTCACACATGTGTTGGTGATCATTCTTCTGACTTCCTAGCCTCCCCAGACCTCCTCTATCTCCGCTTCTCTCCTGTCAGAGGAAAGGCTGGGAGATGGATTCAGGCATCATAAATGGTCGGCTGTGACCTTTTCTCCACAGGAAATGGCAACTGACATTTCCCACAAATTAAACATTGTCAGTGGGGTTTATGGGACCATTTGTCCACAGGCTAGTGGAGAGGTGTTCTTGGTGGCCCTTTCACCTAAAAAGAGGGCCCCTAGGAAAGCTAAACGCTGGGAACATTTTGAGCTAATAAACTCTAAGGCAAGCGTGTGCTCAGAAAAGGAGCCTTCATGGAAATAGGGTTGCAGCCTGGAGCAGGGAAAGAACAGAGGTCTGGGGGCAGGGAAAATACAAGCTGCATCACTTACTAGCTGGATGACCTTGGGCAAGTCACTAAGTTTTCTCAGCTCTCAGCATCCCTGTCTGTGAAATTGGGATTATGATAAATATAACAATGATACCCTATGTTTCTGTGAGATTCACTGAAATATCAAATACATCAGATTAGGTGCCAGGGTCAGACACCTATTTCCTTCATTGAGAATCTAACGTGAAAAAATAAAGCAAATAACCAGTCATCTAGGAATGAACCCCGAAATGACTGCCTACCTTAAGATTAAAGATGTAATGAGAAAACCTCTTTTCAAAAAAAATTTTTAAAACCCTTAATTTTCTGTTACTTAGCTGTCATGATTTGGATAAACATCATTCAATCAGAAACGCTGTGGGTCAGGGATTAGGCTAAGAGCCAAGGCTACAAAATTCAGTAAGATCATCTTTCTTGTCCTCAGGGAGCTTACTTCCAGGGCAAATTTACAAAAGTGCTGATTTCACAACAGAGTTACACATGATACCGTGGCTCTTTCTCTTCCACACCTCTGAATTTCACTGTTGTCTATTACACAAGAGTCAGTGACAGGGACTTCCCTGGAGGCACAATGGTTAAGAATCTGCCTGCCAATGCAGGCGACACAGGTTTGTGCCCTGGTCCAGGAAGATCCCACATGCCGCGGAGCAGCTAAGCCGGTGAACCACAACTACTGAGCCTGCGCTCTAGAGCCCGCGAGCCAGAACTACTGAGCCTGCACACCACAACTACTGAGTCCGTGCGCCTAGAGCCCGTGCTCCACAACAAGAGAAGCCACTGCAATGAGAAGCCCAAGCACCACAACGAAGAGTAGCCCCCGCTCGCCACAACTAGAGAAAGCCCCCGCGCAGCAACGAAGACCCAACGCAGCCAAAAATAAATAAATAAATGAATTAAGAAAAAAAAAATGCACTATTTGAAACGTCTTACTCCAAGTCTCCATCTGCTCTCTTTCCCCACCACTCTCCTCCTCTGCCTCTTTGAACAGGATAAAATAACCACTGGGCTCAGTGAGTTAGAGCAGCTTCTGCAGCCGGAGTTTAGGAATACTCAGCAGTTCACTGCTCTGATCCCAGTTTGAACTGCACACTTCATCACCAAGCACCTTAAAAGCTCACATCCTTGGTCCCACCAGCCAACACTTGGCCTCCATCAGGGACCGTCAGCATTTGCTGAGAACACAGGGCGAATCACAAAACCCACTGATACAGGAGGTTTCGGAGCAAACATATATTTAACTGTCTTAACAGAAACAGGAGATTTACACCAGTGGAGCTATTTACCAACCTGCGTATCACAATAAATTAAAACAATTGCTTTCAAGACAGCCCTCCTTACTTTCAGGTGACCTACCCCCACCCCCAACACTGCCTAAATCCTCTTTCCTGCAGCGCCAGCCCTCCTCCTCCTGGAAAAGATGGAGTCAGACTTGTGCCCCAAAGCTCACAGGACCCAGAAGCCTCTTAGAGCGGGCCCCGCCGCCAAGTGCTCAGATAGGACGCAGAGGCTGCGATTCCCTCGAAAGTGCCCCGGCGTGAGAAGGGCATCAAGTGGCCTCTCCTGACACGGAAAACCCAGGTGGTGGACGCTTACAAAGGACCGGCCAGCAGGACACAGTGGTCCCTCCATTCAGGCCGCACTCAAGAGACTCCTGAACTGCAGGTTTATCACTGAAAACGCCGAGGCCCTCTGTCTGCTCTGTGAGCCCCGGGAGAGACACGGAGGGCGCCCGTCTTTCTGTAACTAGGAGAAGCGGCAGGCGAGTCTGCAGCCTGGGCCACCACACCCTCCGAACCCCCCTCCCCTCCCACGGAGCCCGGCCCAGAGCCCTTCGGCTGGGGAAAACCCGCTCCCACAGGCTAGGGGTCTGGGGGTCGACTGCACATCCAAAAAGTGATCAGAGCCGACACTCTATAATCAACGCAGCATCAACAGGGGCAGAGGCATCCGCGGAAAGCAGCAAGACTTCTAGAAACAAGCTAAGTGGGTGGAAAGCAGCCTGGACCCACAGGTCTTGCTGCTCCTTCCAGAAGTTTTGGCTCCAGTTCCCAGCGCCCGGTGTGTGCGGGGGGCAGGAAAGTGAACGACAGCAGGAGAAAGCGCTTTCGGGACCGGGAGGCGGGGCTCGCGGGTTCCAGCCCGCACCCAGACGTGGGGTCGCCTCCAGGCCACCGGCGGCGGGGTGGGCTGCGCACCTTGAGATAGTCGTTCTCCGAGCGCAGCTCCTCCATCTCCCGCAGCAGCTCCTCCGCCGCCGCCGCCGGTACCAGCCGGGGCTGCTCGCCCGGGCCGTGCTCCTTGGGGTTCCCGGGGACCGTTCGCTCTGGCGGAGCGCACCCCCCGGCATCCTCCGCCACGCCGGGCCCCAGGGACCCCGCGGGGACCCCGCTCGGACTGCTCCGACCCCCGAGGCAGGCGGCGGGGGGCGCGGCGAGGAGCGGGAAGGGCTCGGGGCTGCCCGTAGGCGCCCCCCGAGCCGCGGGGCTCGTCGTGGGGGCTCCCCGCAGGGGTTCCCGGTCGCTGGAGCCCGTGCCGGACTCGGCGTCGCTGCTGGCGGCGGGGATCAGGCGCTGCTCGTCGGACAGGGGGTCGGAGGGGCAGTCGGAGAGATCGGAGCTGCTGTCGGTGTGGCTGATGCGCGAGCCGGGGGCCGGGGAGCCGGCCGCGGGGGTCACGGCGAGGATCACGGCGGGGACCGGGACGATGGGAACCCGGGGACCGGAGGCGCGGGCGGGGACCACACCGGAGCCGCGTTTGGCTTTGCGGCCCTTGGCAGCGGCGGGCAGCGGCTCGGCCCCGAGCGGCGGCTTCCCGACCCGGGGCAGCGGCTCGGCGGGCGCCGCGCGCGCCGCCTTCCTGGGGCCCGGAGCGGCCTTGGCGCCGCCCGCTGCTCTGGCCCCGGCGCCCGGCGGCGGCTTGTCCTTCGCGCCGGGGG
>NW_020838007.1:5713908-5760163 GCF_003676395.1 Aethalodelphis obliquidens
CGCGCCGGGGGCGCCGCCGCTGCGCCGGGAGACGCGGCCGGGCGCGGCCGGGGGCCCCGGCGAGGGCGGCGCCTTGCCCGCGAGGCTGGGCGAGCGCGGAGCGGCGGGCGCCGGGGCTCGGCCCGAGGAAGGGGCGGCCGGGCCGGGGGCCGCGGGCCGGCCGTGCAGGTCCTTGAGAAATGGCCTGGCGGGCGAGGGCGCGCGGTGCAGCCGCCTTCGCTCGGCCAGCGGGTGGAGATAGTGGTGGCGGTGGTGCTGGCCGGGCGGCTGCGGCTTCGCATCCGGGGCGCCGCCGGCCGCAGGGCCATTCAGCGTCTCCATGGCCGGGACCCAGGCCGCGAGCAGCAGCTCAGGCGGCGGATGCTCCGGGCGGCGGCGGCGTGCAGCCTCCCCGCACGCCCGCTCATCACTGTCCGCCAGCCCCGCCCGGTGTGCGCCTCGCACTCCCGCGCCGCCGCCGTCCCCCGCACCCCGGCCTCGAGGATCCCCGCGGGGCTCGCGGCCTCCGTCTCCCGGCTCTCCTCCGGCTGAGGTCACCCGCGTTCGCGTTCTCCGGGCGCGGCGGCGCGGCGGCTCCCTGCCGCTCGCATCCTCTGCGCGCGGCGCGCCGGGCTCGCACACCCGCCCTAGTCCAGCGGCAGCGACGCTGGCGGCGCGCTCCCCGCTCCCGCGCCTCGCTCTCCGCCCAGCCCGCTCTCCGCAGCACCGCCCGCTCGGGCCCGCGCCCCCCTCTCAGCGCGGGCCCGCCGCCCGGTGCGCATGTCCCGCCTCCCGCCAGCCGGCGCCGCGATGGGGGCGGGGCTGCGCTCCCGGACTGCGCGCCGGCTGTGGCCCCCGGCCCTCTCCGCCCTGGGACCCTCGTGCTTTTGGAGGCCGGGGAGGCAGTACGGGAGCTGGGAAGGGGCAGAGGTGAACTGGGGGGGCGGGCGCTGCCCCCCGGGGTGGCGGCAACCTGGAGGTCCGGGAGGGTGCCTGGGCCCCAATGCGGGGTGCACTCTCGGGGCGCCGACGTCCCCTCCGCGGAACAACGCCGCCCCACAGGCCCCCGCATCCAGGCCGGCCTCCCACGGCCCCTTAGTTCCGCCCCACCGTCCTCTCCCTCAGGGCCGAAGTCTCCACCTTCCTTTAAGGAGTGCTGGGACCCGACGCAGCTACCTATCGGGTCCAGAGGCGCACGGGGCTCAAGAGTTGGCACCCCAGTGGCCTCTGGAGCTCAGAGGAGGAGCCGCTGTTGGAGTAGGAGAAGCATCTCGCCAAGTTTGGCGTCAGAAAGGGAACTCACATTTAGTGTCGGCTGCAAGCCAGGCCCTGTTAGACACTCCAGCAACTCGGGCAGCGGCATTGTTTCATTTCATCCTCATAACAAACCCGACTACGAATTACTTCTGTCTTCTTGAAGGATGAGTACATGGGTGCGGGAGGTGAAGTCAGTGCCGCAGCCAGTGCACGCTGGCTGGGACTCATGCCCGAGTCTGTGCAGTGTTCAGTCCTACGTGCTGTCCCCTCGGAGAACCCGGAGCTTGAGCGCCGCTTCGACCACAGGAGATTCTAGCCTGGCTCACTGACCTTTTCAAGCCTCTGTATAATTAGAAAATACCTCCACCTGAGTGTGGGGCGTGACTCAGCAAGGATGAGAAAACACTGTGTAAGCTGTAAAGTGCAGTCCTATATCACTGAGTGCAGCTTTTGTCCCAGGTGTTGGTTCGTAATAGAAAAGAACCTTCGTGTCCTATTACAAATTAATCACTAAAGGGATGTTGCCTATAAGCTTAAATTATACATAATGACCCGCCCATCTCTGGGAACCCCACCTCCCAGGGAATGAGCTTTAAGCTAAAACACCTTTGTTAAGCTCACAGGAAACCTCCTGACCAGGCCCACCTGTGAATGGCTGCAGGAAGGAAGAAATTAACACATTCCCCTCCAAGTTTGGCCAGAAACACGACTCTATCTCCTTCCCCTTTCAGTATAAAAGAATCCTGAATTGTAACTTGGAGAAGATGGCTCTTTGGGACATGAGGCCACCATCTCCTGGCCTGCTGGCTTTTTTTTTCTTTAAGATTTATTTATTTATTTTTATTTTTGGGGGCTGTGTTGGGTCTTCGTCGCTGTGCGTGGGCTTTCTCTAGTTGCGGCACGCAGGGGCTACTATTCGTTGCGGTGCACGGGCTTCTCATTGCGGTGGCTTCTCTTGTTGCAGAGCACGGTTTCTAGGCGCACAGGATTCAATAGTTGTGGCTCGAGGGCTCTAGAGCGCAGGCTCAGTAGTTGTGGTGCATGGGCTTAGCTGCTCCGAGGCATGTGGGATCTTCCCGGCTCAGGTCTCGAACCTGTGTCCCCTGCATTGTGGCCTGCTGGCTTTCTGAATAAAGTCGCTACTCCTTGCCCCAACAGCTCACCTCTGGATTTATTGGCCGGTTGTGCAGCGAGCAGTACAAACTTGGACTCAGTAACAGGATGGTGGGCAATACTCAGAGGAATAAGGGCCAGCCTGCCGTCTAGACTTGGCTTTGCTGGGAGGCAAAGGCGGGCAGTGCTTACAAGTTGCTGGGGTCGGCACGGACCCTGACCCCGGAAGGATGGGCTGGTCTAGTAGGTGAGTACCCAGGTAGGTGGGACATTATCCTCGAGGCTGGGGGGGCCTTTGGAGGATGCTGAGCATGACTGATCTCTACTTAGGGAGATCCCACTGGCCGCAGCAGCAATGAGAAGGAGGCAGGTGACAGGGAGCAGTTAGCAGCTGCGGCCAAAAGCGCAGATGAGGGCAGTGGTAGTAGGAATAGAGAAAGGGGGACAGATTTTTGAAGATAAAAGGAAAAATAGAACCTATAAGGGAAAAGAATCTGAAAAAGAATATATCTATATGTATAACTGAATCACTGTGCTGTATACCTGAAACTAACACAACATGGTAAATCAACTATACTTCAGTAAAAATATATGTACATAAAAAATAAATAAAATGTTAAAAAAAAAAGGGAAAACATAGACTCCAAAGTCTGTGATCTTAACCTTAAATCACCCTACTTAGCCACCTCCTTCAAAAAGTGCGGGACAGGGCTTCCCTGGTGGTGCAGTGGTTGAGAGTCCGCCTGCCGATGCAGGGGACACGGGTTCGTGCCCCGGTCCAGGAAGATCCCGCATGCCGCGGAGCGGCTGGGCCCGTGAGCCATGGCCGCTGGGCCTGCGCGTCTGGAGCCTGTGCTCTGCAACGGGAGAGGCCACAACAGTGAGAAGCCAGCGTACCGCAAAAAAAAAAAAAAAAAAAAAAAGAAAGTGCAGGACAAAGTCATCACTGACGCAATAGCTAATAAGACCACAGCCATCTATCATGGGGTATTTGGAGAAAAAGGACACAGGTGGTGACAACAGTGCAGAAAGGCTGACAGGTGCCCTGCTCCCACGCCAGGCCCATCCAGCTCTCCCTAGAGGGCGCTCTAACTCTCCCTGGTGCCCAGTGATTAATCAGAAAGCGGCCGCCATCAGTCCCCAGAGCACAGCCCCCTAGAACTCTAGGACCTTCTCCTCGACCTTCTTCCAGAGACACAGACGTCCCTGACACCCTCACATTTCTCAAGAATTATGTCCAGGACACTTAGCACAAGCTTGCCAGCTCTCACACCGCATCTAATCATGCAAAAGACCAGCTCAAAAATGTTTCGGTAAGCTAGTCTTCCAAAATTATCAGCGAGGTGACCATACTCTTTGTCGCCAGCTTCCTTTCCCTCAGCTAGTAAGTCAAACAAACTTCATCCTCTGAACGATTAGCCTGGCGATTGTTTCCATTGGACCTTGGCAAGGCGGTGTCCAGGAATGCTTCCTTTGTTCCCAGCAGTCAGTGCGTTACAGGTGTACCAGATACCTGCTTGCATCATAGGTTTTTAAAGTCACAGATGATTTTAAAATAACGTTTTGTTCTTGTTAAATCAACTTAGTCTTAAGGCATTAGGGGTTTGCTATTTAAAGGAGCCTTAAAGTGCTTTGTTCTGGAAAACAACAACAAAATCCAGTGTGGGTGTGGCTGTTCGGGTCTGTCTGCCCTCAGACCCTGCCCCCTGCTCTGTGTAGCCAGGGAACAACCCACAAAGGTGGGCTTGCTGGGCTCCTGGGTTTGCTGATTGGGTTTGGCCTCTGAGAGGTGCGGTCAGGAGATTGGAAGGTAACAGCAAAGAAGACATCAGGGGATTTCTTATCCTCTCTCTGTGCCTCAAGTGGCTTCTGAGCGGCTGGGTCTCCTCTGCGGACTGGCCTGTTGGGGTTCCAGCTTTCCCCAGATGACCTGCTCCTACCGGTAACTTCATCTCCTCACAAGCCTCTCAGTCAAGGATGGTTATGGCTTCCTGGGGCTGCAAATCTGTGGGTGACGTCACTGCCCCTGTTCGGCCCTTGATCCCCCCAGCCCATAACCAGTCCCTGCACTGCAGTGCCTGTCTAGGGCCTGCATGCAGCACTGGTGTGAAGAATAGTTTGGGGAGATAAATTAGGAGCATGGGGTTAACATACAGACACTACTACATATAAAATAGATAACAAACAAAAAAAATAGATAACCAACAAGGACCTACTGTATAGCACAGGGATATACTCAGTATTCTGTAATAACCTATTAGGGAAAAGAATCTGAAAAAGAATGAATATATATATGAATATGTATAACTGAAAAGAAAATATATTACAAATATTCACTGAAAAATAAAGAGAAGATTCGGATTAAATAAATATTTAATTTTTTTTCTAAAAGAATTTTTTCTAAAAAGGCTTTTTTCTAAAAAGCCTTGTCAAAGAGCAGCGCATTACAGCAGCAAGAGCTGAGATTTTGCCACCAGGCAGATCTGGGGCAAATCCTGCCTAAGTCACTTGCACCGTGTGTGGCCTTGGGTAAAGTATTATCATCAATATCATCATCATCACTATGATTTAATACCAGTGGCGTAATCTCCAATACTCTAAAATGTGAGCAAAGCGACCTTGGAGTGAGAGTTAGAAATCTAGTCTGTGTCTGTACAGTTATATAAAGCGAAACAAATTTTTTTTTCTTGTTTGACTCATAGAGGGGAAAAACATGACTGCCTCTGGACGACAGAGTTCTTTGCAGAACTTCTGCACCATCAAAACCTTGTCCACAGTACTTATCTATTTTCCAGTTATTTCCCTTATTGTAACACAAAGGCACTTTAGAATGTGAAATCATTCCTGGTCTAAGTCAGAAGAAGTCATCCTCTTTGAAAAGAGTGGAAAGAAGAGACTTTTAACAGAGTGGGCTATTTCTTTGGCGCCTCAGGAAAGGTGGGGTTGAAAAGGGACAGCTGGAAGTCAGGTGGCCCTCGTGGGGTGCAGGTGCCTCCCAGCTGCCCATGCAGGGTTACTGCCAAAATGCCACGTGGGACTTGATGCAGGCCAGTCCTACAAGGGCCCACAGACCCCTTCACATGGCCAGACTGGCCCCTGTATATGGCATGGCGGTGGTCATGATGATGGCTTCAGAGGCTCAAAAATCTTGAGGACACCAGAAGCACCTGGGGAGCTTGTTACAAATGCAGGTTCTATGGCCACACGCCCTGGAGCTCTGATTTCAAAGGTGTGGAGTGGCGCCCCAATCTGAACTTTTGCAGTACGCGGGCCTCTCACCGTTGTGGCCTCTCCCGTTGTGGAGCACAGGCTCCGGACGCGCAGGCTCAGCGGCCATGGCTCACGGGCCCAGCCACTCTGCGGCATGTGGGATCTTCCCGGACCGGGGCACGAACCCGTGCCCCCTGCATCGGCAGGCGGATTCTCAACCACTGCGCCACCAGGGAAGCCCCAGTCTGAACTTTTAACAAGTACTTTTGATGCTGATGACCCTCTGACCACACCTGAGAAGCCCTGAGTTAGTGTTTCAAACACAGCTCCAAGCATCACAGGCTTGTCATTTCCTCCTGGTTCAGTTTGAGAGTCCTTCCAATTTTGGTATGAGATTCTGGCGGATAAGAGATGCAGAGACCACGATAAAGGTTTAGCCAGTGAAGCCCCAGCTGTAGACAATGTCACAAAGTCCAGGCCTGTCCTAGAGCCAGTCTTAAGTGGTGTCTCTCTGATCCAAGAACCCAGAGGAAGGGGCTAGATGGTGGCAAGGGGGCTCTTTGCTTGTGAGCAGTGGTTCTTTATGAGGAGGGAGCTCCCTCTTGGAGCATTTGGGAAGTTTGTTATGGTATTTTCTGTCGTTGCAAAAACTGGGTTGGGGAGCACTAGCTGAATTTAGGAGGGGAGTCAGGGATGCTGGATGTTTTGCAATAACCCCAGAGAATCGCCCCATACGCTGCACAACTTCCAAATGTCCTCCTGAAACATTCATGAAGGTAAAAAAAAAAAACATTTTTTTGCTTACCATCATCTGAGCCTAGAACGTAACTGTTTATCTTAGTCCAGTCGGGCTGCTATAACAGAATCCCACAGAACGGGTGGCTTATAAAAACAGACATTTATTTCTCACAGTTCTGGAGGCTGGAAGTCTGAGCTCAAGGCACCAGCAAGGTCAAATTCTGGAGAGCACCCACTTCTGGGTTACAGACCAACATCTCACGTCCTCACCTGGCAGAAGGGGCAAAGGATCTCTCTGGGGCCTCTTTTATAGGGGCACTTATCCCAGCCATGCAGCCTCCACCATCATGAGCTAATCACTTCCCAAAGGCCCCACCTCCTAATACCATCACCTTGGGCATTAGGACTTAACATGAATTTTGGGGGGACACAACATTCAATCTATAGCACGGTTTCACACTTTTACATATAAGGCAATATTTTTAGTTTGTTTTACTATATACTGGATTTTTTTAAGGCATGCAGCCGCAATAGAAATCAAGACTGGACTTCATTTTATTTGGAGATTTGCAATGAGTTGTTGTGTTTTTTTTAAATTTAATTAATTAATTTATTTTTGGCTGTGTTGGGTCTTCATTGCTGCGCGGGCTTTCTCTAGTTGCGGCGAGCGCGGGTTACTCTCCGTTGCGGTGCGCGGCGGCTCATTGCGGTGGCTTCTCTTGTTGCGGAGCATGCGCTCTAGGCACGCAGGCTCCAGTAGTTGTGGTTCATGGGCTCTAAAGTGCAGGCTCAGTAGTTGTGGCGCACAGGCTTAGTTGCTCCGCGGCATCTTCCCACACCAGGGTCCCCTCCATTGGCAGGCGGATTCTCAACCACTGCGCCACCTGGGAAGCCCTGCAATAAGTTTTTCATCTTTGATCATTTCGTCATTGATGGCAGTGCCACTCAAAATATTTGAGTCATCAGTATAACACCTGTATTTGTCTGCATTTTTGCAATCGTCTCTGTGTATAAGATCTGAGTACTTCATTGTATATATTTTCTAGTATATTTGTAAGCTTTATATGTTAAATACATATTATTTTGTTATAAATAACTTTCTTATTATTTCTCTTTTATATTACTATCAGAGCATTGTATTGATTTTTAAAAAATACATGTTTTGGGGAGATGTTCACACACTAACTGATTCTCATTTCACGAAAGGAAAGGACATTTGTAAGAAAAGGTGGGGCGATGTGCTGCCTTTGCTGGGAACCGGGGCTCCTGCCCGGAAAGAGATGAGCTATTGTGGACGGTGCCCCCTCGTGGTGGGTGTTGGGATGACATCCCTTCCCCCACAGGAAGAAAATTGAATCTAGAAGTGTCCCCTGGGGGGGAGGAAGAGGAGGTTGGAGATTCTAAGACGTGTCCTTTCATTAAAGGAAGCAGTGTTTCATTATGCAAGCTTTTGCATGTTTGCTAAACTTGAAATTAAAAATTCAGACTTCTTTCCTCTTACAACGTAACTGCTAAAATTTGTAAAATTATTTTTAAAAAACGATTGTGGGATTCACAGCTTGATGCGCATGGAAAACATATTGCTGAAAAAAGTAAAACCCGGGACTTCCCTGGTGGTCTAGTGGTTAAGACTCCGCACTCCCAATGCAGGGGACGTGGATTCGATCCCTGGTTGGGGAACTAAGATCCCACATGCTACCTCGGCGTGGCCAAAATAATAATAATAATAAAATTTTAAAAAGGAAAACTCAGCAAAGTACTGTCTTTCCGGATCGGCAGCATGTGGACTCTGAAAAAATTCAGGGAAATTAATAGGTTATGTTGTCACCGCTTTAATTTAGAACATCGCTCATTTCCTCATGCAGGTTCTGAAATGCATGGCATTTCTTGTTTTATTGTAACTCACCATTATTTATTTCTCTACTTACAGACTTACAACCCTTCAGAACAGAAAAGGAGATATGAGGCCAATAACTACTTCCTCCTGCTGACTCTGGGGTTCCCGCCCAACTTCAATGCTCATCTTTCCATACAAAATAAGAGTAGGTTCACATGGAAAGCAGAAATAGAACAGGCATTTGTAGGTTGCATAGCAGACAGTACTTAGGGCATACATTTCCTGATTAATAGAGAAGATGGGACACTGTTTAAGACAACACACACAAGGGAATTCCCTGGCGGTCCAGTGGTTAGGACTCCACACTTTCACTGCCGAGGGCCCAGGTTCAGTCCGTGGTTGGGAAACTAAGATTCCCCCAAGCTGCATAGCATGGCACACCCCCCCCCCAGAAGAAAATCACACATAAAATACATTTTCATTATTAATTCTCATAAAATTACCGTCAAGCTCATTTTAGGAACGAGGAGATAGAATGATGTGGGTTCTATGCCTGGGCACAGTGGTTTGTTCAGATACCTTGGACAAAAGAGCTCAGTCTTCCTGGGCCTTCAAGGCCTAATCTATCAAGTTAGAGAGTTGAACTGAAGCTTTAGTGTATGTCCCAGCTTCACATATCCGAGGACTGAGGTAAACTTTTCAGTGCTATTTTAATTATCAACATGGGATTATTCATAGGAAACTGTAGGTCACCTCTGTTCATTCTCAAAGTATCCTCAAAGAATATGAACTAATTTTCATACAAGAACAGTATCATTTAGAAGGTTAATAGGATGGAATAAGCATGACAAACGTTAGACATATTCCTACTTACCGTACTGGGGCAGACTATTGAGAGTTAAGCATGTTTCTAAGAGATTCTCAGTATTATTCCTGAGGATAAGTCCATTTCATATTTGCCTCTTTAAATATTTAAATATCAGGATCTAGGAATTTGAGCGCAGAGAGAAAGCACTGCAGTCCTCTCGTTCATCAGCTCCTATCTGGGAAACCCCGTGGCGGGTATCCACTGGTTGTAATTCTGAAGCAGACCTCCCTTCCATAATTAGGGTGATTGTATAATTTATCATCCAGACCGTAGAATATTTGAGATTGAAAGGGGGCACAGTTAGTAATTACACGAGACAACAGGCCTGAAGTGGACCAGGGCAGCTGGTTCAGGCTGTACGGTCACCTGTGATTAATGTCCATTCCTCAAGGTAAGAATGTCTCCAGATTGGGTCAGACTGACTCATGTTTACATCCACTTACTCTAAGAACATGAACTCTTTTCACTTTGTTTATCTCTTTCAAGTATACTTGGGAGAGAAGCCTGTTAAAGAATTTCCATAGCCTGTTCATCCACTCACTCATGTACACACTCATTCATTCAAAGATTATTTATTGGGGCTTCCCTGGTGGCGCAGTGGTTAAGAATCCATCTGCCAATGCAGGGGACACAAGTTCGATCCCTGGTCTGGGAAGATCCCACATGCCGCGGAGCAACTAACCCCGTGCGCCACAACTGCTGAGCCTGCGACCCACAACTACTGAGCCCTTGCACCTACAGCCCGTGCTCCGCAACAAGAGAAGCCACCATAATGAGAAGCCTGCGCACCGCAACAAAGGGTAGCCCATGCTTGCCGCAACTAGACAAAGCCTGCGTGCAGCAATGAAGACCCAATGCAGCCTAAAAAAAAAAAAAAGAAAAAGAAAAAGATTATGTATTGAACCCCTTCTAAAATGCTAGGCTATGTATAGATATTGGGAATAGCAGGGATGAAAAAAACATGGCATCTGCCTTTTTGGGGCTCATCATCTCATATAGAAAATATAATGAGGAAGAGAAAAGCTGCCCCAGGTACCAGAGCTGGCCTCCGTATCACCTAGGCCTCCACGTTCCTAGGGTCTGCCTGGCTCTCAAAGCCAAGCCCTGGCAGTCTCCTATCAAATATATACAATGTTACAGAACCTCAACATCAGACAAGGTCACTCTGGGACTGTGACGGGTCAAGACAAAAGCAAGACCACTCTGTAGTCATGTCTGAATACAGACGAAACACGGATATTTTCTAAACCACAGAAATGACCAAATATCCCTTTCTCCCTGCTACATGAGCTGCTGTTTCTTACCAATTACAGCGTCAGTCTTGCCCAAGTGGTCCCCCCTTCTAGGTGAGATTAAGATACCCAGTCATAGAATTATCCCTGCTTCCTGACAGCATCCAATCCACCCCAAAGCCCTGCTCCATTGGACCCTCCCCAAATCACCTAACACAAGTCCAAATCCATGTCCTGCAGAGGGCTTCCCACAGTGTCCGTCCCTCCACTGCCATGGGCAATAAACCCAACGTACTCAACCGCGGTGTGTGAGCTCCTGGTAGTATAATTATGACTCCGGAGGAAACCTAACATAGCACCCATTCTCTGTTTTACAAATATATCAATATGTGAAACATAGCTTTTGTGCTTTAATGGGTCTTGTTTCTCTTTGAAAAAGACGGCATAAATATGGAAAAAAATTATCGATATATTTAAATGCTATAAATCTCTGAGCAGCTAAATCTGCTTACTGTTTGCCCAGATCAAAGCCTGCTTTGGAGATGAAGAGAAAGTCTTTTATCTCCATGAATTTCTTTTGTTCCACAGTGAAGCAAGGATCTTATCTTTTGCACCAACATAATGCCGTTTTATAATCTAGGCTACAGCAGTCAGTGATTTCATGAGTTCTCAAGTCCTCTCCGCCGTGCACTGAAGTTGTGTTTATCCATTTCTATTTTCTCTGCAGGATGCTTCTAAAATATAATTTGAAGGCTGTAATTGTTTTTGTCCCTAAAAAGATAGGAGAAATAGAGTGGAATGGGCTGTCTCCGGAAGTACCACTGGATGGCCTCTGGAAGGATGTTGCCCAGGCTGATGGTAATCTTTCAAGGATGCTGTAGAGGAGATTCTTATCTGGGCAAAGGGGTTGCTTTCATCTCTATAGTTACATTCATGCTTCTTCCATAGAGTGTAACCTTCTGTAGTACAGAGCCCCAGGGCAGTACAGAAATCCGCTGACAGTAGGTAGTTAATGTGTCTTTGCCTGTTATATAACGGATATCAGTCACCAGGGGAGCAAGTGTACGCAGTCATAAAAGTAGCCTTCATTTTTCTTCCCTTGCTCTTACTCTTAAAAGTTTCTACACATGTATCAAGTTCAAAGGAGTTATTACTTAGAACTTAGAAAAACTTCAAACTGTCCTCTGCTTAAATCTCTCCTTCCAACTAGTCACCCTGCAAGATTCTAGAATCTTAGACTACATTCTATCACACAGAACATTCTAGATTTCATTTTTGCTTTACTCACTGAAAATAATGGTGACCAAAGTTTTCCTTTATATCACTTCTATATATACTTCCAGGGAGGGAAGATGGACCGGAAGTTCAGTTATCTTACAGCTTTTTCAAATAGAAACTCATTTTCCTCTCAATTAATAAAGTGTAGAGAAATCAAAATCAAAAGCATCAGCAGGGGGGCTTCCCTGGTGGCGCAGCGGTTGAGGGTCCGCCTGCCGATGCAGGGGACGCGGGTTCGTGCCCCGGTCCGGGAAGATCCCACATGCCGCGGAGCGGCTGGGCCCGTGAGCCATGGCCGCTGAGCCTGCGCGTCCGGAGCCTGTGCTCCGCAACGGGAGAGGCCCGCGTACCACCAAAAAAAAAAAAAAAAAAAAGAAAAAGCAGTTAATACCTCCTAGAAACCTGGAACTTTTCAATGTGAACTACAAAGCAGATTCATACCCTTTAAAGAATTCATAAACTCAGGAACTGCGGAGGGCGGGCAATTTTTGAGGTATGAAAGATACAAAGAGTCACAGTGTGTAATTTTTATATAAATTTTGGGTCTTGGACCCCCTGAAATGGACATAAAGTGGACTGAAAGATGCAATTGAGAGACAACTTTCTTCACTAAACCACAGTTGGTATTTTCATACCACTTGGTCCTTCCTGTGAAACTTGAAGATGCCCAGAACCCTTGTGTCCAACTGGAATCCACCAACCCCATCTTACCTCTCGGGAAAACAACACATGTAAGAAACAAAAACAAAAATTCAGCCAAGTTATTAAGACAAGCAAACCATTTAAAACCGACAAAAGCTATCTCATGTGGAAAATACAAATACTGAACCAATCTCCCTGGTTTATGAATGTAACTAATAGCTAATCACATAGAGCATTGAGACTCAGGGACAGATTTCTGGCTTTGTGACCTGGTCTCTGGGGACTTCTGACTGGAGAAACAACTCAGAGGGGCTCTGTGACCTGTTCTGTAGACATCTGTTACCTTCATTCATTCCTACACACTTTTCATTTATTCTTTCAAAAGATGTTGTCACAGGCACTGAATTTATATAAAAGATGAAAACGACTGGCCTCCGCCCTTGAGAAGTTTCTGGACAGACTTTTTTTTTTCTTTTTTGAGACAGACATTTAAAAAAATGAAAATACTGAAAGAAAGTTTCTATGCTAGTAGAACCCAGGGCCAGCTACGTAATTTGCGGGGCTCAGTACAGGAACCCTTTGTTCTAAAAAGCAGGGGAAAAGTGCCATGAAAGTTCAAAAAGCAAAGCTTTTCGTTTCATCTACAGTCTCTCTTCCAACTTGTCCTGGTGTTTTTATTTGCTATTTAATGTTGCTCTAAGTAAAGAAAAGATTTGAAATCAAGAGCATGAACTTTGCCTTAAATCTTTACATTGTGCAATGCCACTTCTAAATGCAAAAACAGCAACTCTTAGCTCATATGTCGAATCACAGAAATTACACAATTTGTATTTTGATTCTCACACATGTATATGTGTTTCATTCTTCTTAAGACAGTGGAAACATTTCCCCAAACTAGCTCAACTGTTTTTATTTTGCTTCTCAATAGTCACACATTTCCCACCATTCCCCACCTTCAGGGAAAGCCCTGAAAGGAGAAGAAATGGTGGATTGCCCTTTCTTCCCCTTTCCTTTTATGTTATTTTCAGTGGAATCCGTGGCTAATTCAGGGGACAAGTAAGAAATACTACGATAGAGTTCCTTGGCCATTCATGTTTCTTCGAACATCATTACCTTCTGCGTTTTGAAGCTAGTTCTGGTCAAAGCAGTTTCTGATTCGAAAAGAAAGCCTCTAAGAGCCGCCAGCACCCTTGCTCACTCATAAACATAACACACTTACCTGGATTCGCTTGGAGTCTGCTGAACGCTCTGCATCGTGGGTCTGCCGTGGATCTGCCGGGGAACTGCCTGCTCTCTGGGGCATCACAGATGCAGATGCAAAGGAGGCTCGGGGAACAGCAGACGTGCACGTAGCATGGGTTTACTCTGCTCATCCATCTGCTTCACTGTCCCACTGGACTTCCCTTAAAAACACAGGTTCACACGGTTGGTGGGAATATAAATTGGTACAACCACTATGGAGAACGGTATGGAGGTTCCTTACAAAACTAAAAATAGAACTACCGGGGGCTTCCCTGGTGGCAGTGGTTAAGAATCTGCCTGCCAATGCAGGGGGCACGGGTTCGAGCCCTGGTCCGGGAAGATCCCACATGCCGCAGAGCAAGTAAGCCCGTGCACGATGACTACTGAGCCTGCGCTCTAGAGCCCGCAACCCACAACTACTGAGCCCGCGTGCTACAACTACTGAAGCCCGCACACCTAGAGCCCATGCTCCTCAACAAGAGAAGCCACTGCAATGAGAAGCCCGTGCACCGCAACGAAGAGTAGCCCCTGCTTGCTGCAACTAGAGAAAGCCTGCGTGCAGCAACAAAGACCAAATGCAGCCAAAAATAAATAAATTAATTTAAAAAAAAAAAAAGAAAGAACTATCATAAGATCCAGCAATTGCACTCCTGGGCATATATCTGGAGAAAACTATAATTTGAAAAGATACATGCACCCCAATGTTCATTGCAGCACTATTTACAGTAGCTGGAAGCAAGCTAAATGTCCATTGACAGAAGAATGGACAAAGATGTGGCGCATACATACAATGGAATATTACTCAGCCATAAAAAAGAACGAAATAATGCCATTTGCAGCAACATGGATGGACCTAGAGATGATCATACTAATTGAAGTAAGAGAAAGACAAGTATCATATCACTGATATGTGGAATCCAAAAAAGATGATACAAATTAACTTATTTACAAAACAGAAACAGACTCACAAACTTAGAAAACAAACTTATGGTTACCAAAGGGGAAAGGTTGGGGGGGAGGAAGGATAAATTAGGAGTTTGGGATTAACAGATACACACTACTATATATAAAATAGATAATCAACAAGGACCTTCCATATAGTGCACGTAACTCTACTCAATATTTTGTAATAACCTATATGAGAAAAGCATCTGGAAAAGAATGGATATATGTATGTGTATAATTGAATCACTTTGCTGTACACCTGAAACTAACACACATTGTAAATCAAATATACTCCATTATAAAATAAAAAGTAAATTGAAAAAACAGGTTCAAAGTTAAACGTAGTAAGAATTTCAAGTCTAATGCAACAGCAGAGCTATAAGCCAAAGATGGAGCCCGTCTAAGCAGGGATCCTGCCTGACTGCCCAGGTCATGTGGAGGAAGCCCGCCCAGGGGCATGAAAGTCCATGATGAAAGGTGTGGTGCCTTCACCACACCTTCACGGAGCCCAGCAGGAGGCTTCTTTCTGCAGAGACAGCACAGCACGGTGGCTGAGAGCTTGGGCTCTGGGGCCAGACCCCAGCAGTGCCTGCTTGTATCCTCGGATAAGTTACTTACTCTCTCTGTGCCTCAGCTTTCCTGCCTGTAAAATGGGCATAATGATGGTTCCTAGATCATAGAGTTATTGTGAGGATTAGATTTTAACGTACATATAAATATTTAGAATCATATGACTTGGCATCTAGCAAGCCGTGAATAAAGATGAGCTGTTGCTAGTAGAGACGAATGTATGAGATGATGCTTCCAAACACCAGCATCTAGGGCTCCATACTCAGTACCCAACTTTCTGATAGTAATTTAACTTCCTGTATCCAACTGCCTGCAGGCAACGGATATGCTTGATAGTAACTTCCTCACTGGAAAATAATAAATAGATATTCTGCTTTGCAAATTTGAAAAACAAGAACAAAAACATACAGAGGGAAGTAATTAATCTGGTGAGGCTCTCTGATGGAGGAAGAAAATGAGCTTCATCACAAGGCATAATGGGTCCTAGCCATGATTGCTTTCAGTTTTACAGATGAAGAAACCAAAGCACAAAGAAGTAATTCACCAAACACAAGGCTGTTATGTGGCAGGACCAGGCTTACACTCAGAAGTGCCGTGTCCATGCACACCCTCCACCCCACTGTACTCTGTGCCCCACTCCTAGCACGTGCTGCACACACACCTCCCCCCAATCAGAGTGGCTGCGGACCTTTCCCAGGAGTGAAACAGCCCACCTTGCAAGATGCAGAGGAGAGAACTTCTGGAGAGACAGCTGGAAGGAAAGAACTGACGACTGTCAGGTAGGTGATGCCCGCGGGTCTGCCCTCTTCAAGGGAAATGTAATGCTAGATTGTCTGCCCTCTGAGTTCTAAAAGCTGGGAGCCATTCTGGAATTTCCACTCCCAGGTGAGATGATAGTGGGAGGAGGATTTTAGATTTATCAGGAATTGCAGGTCTTTGGGGCTGAATGGTGTCCGTACAGGAAGAACAAGATCTGCTAAACTAATTCTATATAAGTTAGAATTTGAAAAGGTGGGGAAACAGTTTTTGAAATAAAAATGTAAATAGGGCCATCGAGTGTGGAGCAGTATCACCCACACATGGGAAGCCTCGCCTAAAGCTGTGGAAATAACTCGTCTACAGATCCCTCCAGAAGTTTAAATGTGGTCCGGGGAGGATGTTATCTGAGAGGACCAAAGGACAAAGCAGTTAGATTCTTTGAGACTCGGGAAAACAGAGACTGTTAAGGCATCAGGGAACCTACTCATGATTTTCCAGCGTCTGTTTAAGGACACTCTTGTGTTTGGACACGTTTCCCTCGTGCTGCATTGTGAAATAAACAGTGGACCAGCGTCGGCCACCAAGAGTGGTCTTGGGTTGCATTACGAGCTATAGGGTGAGTAAGAAGCAGGACTCTGACCCACAGCTTCAAAAACTATGAGTATCTCGAGCTTCCCTGGTGGCGCGGTTGTCGAGAGTCCGCCTGCCGATGCAGGGGACACGGGTTCGTGTCCCGGTCCGGGAAGATCCCACATGCCGCGGAGCGGCTGGGCCCGTGAGCCATGGCCGCTGAGCCTGTGTGTCCGGAGCCTGTGCTCTGCAACGGGAGGGGCCCCAATAGTGAGAGGCCCATGTACGGCAAAACAAAACAAAACAAACAAACAAAAACTATGAGTATCTCAATCCCAGACATTCATTTGAGCACAGAGACAGTGAGATCAGATCGAATGCTGATTTAACGAGATATTTTAGGAAAGCCCTTGAAAATAGTAATAGCATCACAGATGCAAAACTCCTGCCATCAGGGAGCGTGATGTTATGGATGCTTTTGCATGTGTGCGTGTGTGTTGTGTGTGTGTGTAAGTGGCTTAGCTTATTAGGTCCCAGGTGTGGACGTGTTCAGCTCCCTGTCTCCCATGGCAGTTTTTCCACATTAAAGATTAGGGAGAGGGCTGCAACAATCCTGTGCTTCCTCTGTTTGTCTGTTTTGGAGGACATTGAGGTCTACTGGGGCTGTGTTGTAACTGACGGTTGATCTAAGGAGAAAGGAAAAGGATGGCCAGGCACGTGCCCCTGAAATTTTAGTAGGAAGACCTTCTAGAGGACAGAGCAGCAGGAAGATGTTTAGGAGAGAAGGCCCTTCTCATGCTGCTTTCCTGTCTCTTTAAGACGGTACAGGTCCCAGGAGTTCACCTTCTCCTTCTGCTTTCCCAAAACTTCAATGAGCACTTTCTTTACACCAGGCACAGGCATCACCTCTCCTCCTGTGTCCCCGTCCCAGCTCCTCAGCTCCACCCTGCCCCCTCCGAATGAAAAATGTTGCTGCCTTATCAGTACACAAAGGATGCTGCAGCCACCAAGCCATCACATTACAGCCGCCCCATCCGTGAGCCCCGAGGGCACTCAGGATGGAAACAGGATGCCCGCTATCAAGCTCTCAGCCACTGCAGCCACCCCCAAAGGTGCACCCTGAGGGGCCTCAGGATGGGGAAGCACAGGATGCTGGCCCCAGAGAGCTGAGGTGCATGTCAAAGGAATGATCTCAGTGAGCCCAGACTCACATCTTCCCATACCTAGAAAAGCGCTAAATTCCTGAACTTGAGATGCCTGGTTTTCTTTAATTAACAGTGATCTTTTGATGTTCCAACTACCTGGTCTTTGTGGCAAAACCCCCTATAGATCCTGGCTTCTCCCTTACCTCTTGGGAGCAGTCCATCAGCGCAATCTGAGAGGCTGCGTCCTGGGCTTAAGTCCTCAGTTTTGTCTGCCAAATAAAACATTCTTCTCAACTTTTAGGTTGTGCTTTTTTTTTTTTTCAGTCAACAACCCTATTCAGCTCTCTTAAGGCCTCTGGGCAATGACTGCCCCCTGCTTCCTCTGCTGCCTGGCGGGCTTCAGGAGGGGAATGTCTGACTAGGACTGTGGCATATGAATCGCTTTCCTTTATTCCCATATTTATCCTGCACGAAAAACCAGGACCAGGGTGTGTACAAATTTCAGGATATGTCTGACAGATGCCCTGCTAGCTGCTGAAAAATGATTAAAGGAGAAATGTGTTTATTTATCCATGTATTTATTTATTTATTACCTTTGCTGTGCAAAATATAAGGACTCCTCTCCAAAGATGTAGATGTGAATGTTTACTTTTTTAATTTTTAAAAGGACAGAGAATATGTCACATCAATCACCACTGGATACACTGCAAACCTCAAATGAAGGGGGAAATGGAAAAGACATACAGTTTTTGATCCTGATTTGCAATATTAATAAAACCTTTGTTGCTAGTTAGCTTGTGAGTAGAATGAAATAGAAATATCTTGTTAGTGGTAAATTTATTCAGGAACTAACTGGAAGGCTAATTTGAATTTATAGAAAATGTATAGATTTGTTTTTCTTCTGGCTTAAGAAACCAGCTTTAATGTACAGAAATAATGGGAACTAGGCGGCATATGTTCTTTGCTGGTTTAAGAATTGGGACACCCAGACTTAGCTCTGCCCCGTAAGGAAAGAATGACCTGCAAACGCCCAGCTTTGGGACCAGACTGACCTTGGCTGAAATCTCAGAGGACCACAATGGATCCCTCACTCACTAGCTTTGGCTTCCCTTCTCCACCAACAGCTAATAGTAATGAAATACTCAGCTGAGAGTCATTGCAAGGATTAAATGAGATACTGTATTTAAGACCTTTCGTGCATTTGAAACACACAGAAAATTTTCAATTAATTAGCCCTGTGACCTTCGGACAAGTCAACCTCACCGGGTTTTGTTCTCTCCAATTCCAAATTCTCTTTGCAAACAGCCTACAGATTTTAGAGAGACTTGTAATTAGCATATCAAGCACCAGCCTAATTCTGCCAGCTCCTCCTCTCACTGCAATTACACTGTTTATATGTAAATGGCACTGCCAGTCCCTGGGTTGTGCCTGCAGAACTCAACCAAGAAAGTAGTGTCCCATCTTACTGACCCTCCTCCCTTCCTTAGCGAACGCTTGTTCACTGGGAACACAATGGTCCATGTCTGACCAGCCCCTAAGGAACTGACCGGGTTGACAAAATGCAGTTTGAATTCTTAAGATTTTTCTGCGGTTCAGTGATGGGAACAGACATGACCCCACATGTGAGCAGTAGCCACCTGTGGTCTGGAGGGAAGGTGGAGGAAGGTAATTGTACTTGGATGGAGTGTTGCAATGGGCTGTGACAGCCTCTTGAAGCTTTTGGAAGCTAAGGGAATTTTAACTGACCTGAAATCACCATCAAGATGTGTGTTTGTGTCCGTTGGTGGGAATGTAAATTGGAGTAGCCGCTATGGAGAACAGTATGGAGGTTCCTTAAAAAACTAAAAATGAAGCTACCATATTATCCAGCAATCCCACTCTTGGGCATATATCAGGAGAAAACTATAATTTGAAAAGATACATGCACCCCAATGTTCATAGCACCCCATGTTCACTATTTACAATAGCTAAGACATGGACGCAACCTAAATGTGCATTGACAGAGGAATAGATAAAGAATATGTGATACACACACACACACACACACACACACACACTGGAATATTACTCAGTCATAAAAAAGAATGAAATAATGCCATTTGCAGCAACATGGATGGACCTAGAGATTATCATACCGAGTGAAGTAAATCAGAGAAAGATAAATATCATATGTCAGTTCTACATGGAATCTAAAAAAATGATACAAATGAACTTATTTACAGTAACAGACTCACAGATATAGAAAACAAACTTATGGTTACTAAAGGGGAAAGGGGTGGGGAGAGATAAATTAGGAGTTGGGATTAACATATACACACTACTATATATAAAATAGATAAACAACAAAGACCTACTGTAGAGCACAGGGAACTATATTCAATATCTTATAATAACCTATAATGGAAAAGAATCTGAAAAAGAATATATATATATAACTGAATCACTTTGCTGTACACCTGAAACTAACACAACATTGTAAATCAACTAGACCTCAATTTAAAAAAAGATGTGTGTGTGTGTGTGTGTGTGTGTGTGTGCGCATCTGTGCATGCGTGTAGATTCCAAGAGGAACTTGTATAGTCAGGAAGCTTTGCTGGAATGGGTCTCAGGACTTGCTGGCTGACTCCATTTTCCACCCAAACATCTGAGTCAGCCCTAGTTAAGCCTCATTCATTCAGCAAATAATTTTTGCCCAACAGAGAACACAAATATGACTAACCATTGCTTTGGCCTCAAAGACTCTTGTTAAGCAGCCAGGGAACCAGCAAGGTGGACGTGTTACACTGTGTCGGGGAGAGGGGTGCAGTGGGCACAGAGGAAAGGGTGAATGATTTTCCCTGATGAAGGAGGAGGGGGCTGGTAGAGAGATGGTCTAGAAAGGAGGTGACCGCTTTTGTCTTTTCCAAATTTGCATTCCCTTGATTATTAAGGCTCCTTCCCTGCTCCACATTCTAAAGAAAGACGCTAGCTCTTGCCATCTGTCAAGTTGGAGCCTCCCAACTGGGGACGTGACGTTATCCCCAAGCTAAGTGTGTCGGGGTGGGGGGATTGCACAGCTGAGAACCGCAAGCCGAGCCCGGTCTCACTGCCTTGCTGGGGCCTGTTCCCCACGAGGAGGGCTCAGCAGGCTCTCATTAACCTTCTCCCGAGTGAGCCGGGAAACTGGGCAGCCAACAGCTTAGGGTTACCACAGGGCAGTGAAACAGCAACCGGCTGTGCTCCCCAAACAAAGCTCCCGGCTAAGTGTAAACAGCAGGTGGGGGCCCCTTTCAGTGAGAGAGGGCTCATTTCAGTGGAACGAGGCCTCTCGGGGTCAAGAAGAATATGGAAAAGTGGTTTATGGGTGGGTCTCTCCATTTCCATGCAACCCACCCAAGGGCAGGCCTGACAGGTATCCCGCAGCCACCTTTAGGAGCTTCCGAGTCCTCGGGGCGGTGGTTCTTCAATTTCCCCCGAGTCAGCGTCACCTGGAGCTCCATTCCAGGGTCCTATTCGTAGGTCTGTGGTGGGACTCGAGAATTTGTGTTTCCGGCAAGTTCCCAGGTGAGACCACGTTTGACCACCGCTGTCCCAGGGCATGACTGATCCCCGTGCCTTGCAGATCACGATCTGAGATTTAGTGCAATCCTGCACGCAAAGATACAGGCCCCTGGTAGAGATACACGATGCACTCTTGCCAGGGACATTATAGGAGAAGGAAAAGATTATGAGATGATTGCTGTTAGACCAGATACGATAAGAAAAGGAGGTTTGATTAAAGATCACTTTTGTCTCACTTGACTGGGTGGGTGGGTGACAGGTTTCTCAGTACAAGTTCTTTATCCCATTAAAGTTTATCATTTGTTAAATTGTTGTTTTAACTTTTTAAAAATCAAGAATGCTGGGACTTCCCTGGTGGGCCAGTGGGTAAGACTCCACGCTCCCAAAACAGGGGGCACAGGTTTGATCCCTATTAGGGGATCAAAGATCCTGCGTGCCACACAGCTCGGTCAAATAAATAAATTAAAAAAAAAAAGAAGAAGAATGCTAACGTCTTCCCAGAAGTCTGTTGGGTTTGGGACATACACTCTTTTACACCAGGATCACAAGCCCACTCAAGTTCACTAAGGAGGACCCAGAGCTACCCCTTCAGACCTCCAGGAAACGGTGCCCCGCTGCGTGGCATGAGGGAATCTGAGAGCTTTTGCCTTCTGCACAGCAGTGGAGTTCTTTGTCTCCACATCTCTCTGCCAGCGATCTGTCTAGGCTCCCTGGGGCTGTTTGCTCTAGTACTTTTTCCGTCTGTGGGTCTGGTCTCCTGCAGTGATGGCCTGGACCGCTGACCACACCTGCCTTTGCAGCTCTGCTCCCCACATCTATCCGACACAGCCGCTGTGTCCCTGAGCTCCCAGGAGAGAAAATCTGGTTGACCTGGGCCTGTGTGTCTGGGTGTCTGCCCCTGGTCCTGTGAGGGCGGCTGCCAGCTCCCGGGGTCAAGGGTCGCACACTCATCCTGAAAGGAGAGTGTGGGCAGCGAGGCTGAGATGGACGCTGTCAGCTTGGGGACCCTACCTCCACAGGACTCTGTGTGTAAAGCACGCAGGCACTCAGTAACTAAGGTAAGTTTCCTCTCTTCTTCATTTCTTCTGCAAATTCGCCAATTCGTAGGGGTTTAGAGAACCAGGTAGAGGATTCTGGTTAACCGCCTGTGGAGGATGGCAGGGATAGGATGGTTTTCTGAGCCCTGATCTGCCCCCTTAAAGCCACACAACTCGTGTCACCTCAGGGCTCGGGCACATCCTCAGCCCGGCTCCATGGAAGCAGGTCTGTCAGCTCAGGACACCAAGGGAGTCACACAGCTCTTCACACTCCAGAGAAGTGTGACCATTTGTCAATTTTTTTTTTTTTTGCAAAAAAGGTGACAAAAATTATGAATGTGTAAAATTATACCTTGATCTCAAGGGTCTAAACCATATCCTTAACTGTAATCCAAATGCTTGACTGAAGGTGTGGATTTCATAGCATGTGTGTTATTTTGGGCCAGTTTATGGGAGAAAAAAAAAAAAAAAACTTTTGTAAGCCCCGACAAACAGAGACAATGGCTTATAAAAGTCAGCATGAGGCGTTTGGGTAGGTTCTCTAGGGGAGGATTCCTTTCCTTTCTTCCCCTCTGCTCCCCTCCCCTCCTTCCTTTCTTTTGTTTGTTCGTTTTTGAATTTAAATTTTGTCAATATTTCGAGGACTTTCTGTCAACAGAGGTTGTGTTTTTATTGGTAGAGTTTTGACCTATCACAACTTGACACTGTTGTGTCAGGCGGGGACCCCGTGCTACAGTCAAAGGTCAGGAGGACACTCACGTCCTAATACCTGTGCTCGCAGCCCCTCCCTGGGGGTCCGCGGGTAGACAGGAGTAAACTATTACTGGCCACGTGTCAAATCAACCATTAGCTAACCAGGCACCATAAGAACATAGGGAAATTATCTCCTTTGGGAATTCTGACTATTGTTTTTAAGCTTTTTTTTTGGCCACACTGTGCAGCAGGCAGGATCCTAGTTCCCTGACCATGGATCGAACCCGTGCCCCCTGCATTGGGAGCGTGGAGTCCTAGCCACTGGACTGCCAGGGTATTCCCTGTTTTTAAGCATTTTCATGCTGGGAGGAAAGAAAATCCTGAAGATATATGTCACTGTGTTTATACTTAAAAGAGTGTCTCTTGAATTTACACCACTGATTCCTAGAAGAATTTAGCAAAGGAAAAGGCAAAGTGAAAAGTTCTAACTAGAAAAGTAGCATTTTCTCTTTTGGATTTTTCAAACCATTTGAACAAATTATGGAAAATAACATCTTGTCCACCAGCTATAATGAACATTCGTGCACTGTGGTGACGTCTCTTCCACACTTCTCTTCTTGTATATTTTAGAAAGAAAAGCTTTTATCCAGTATTATTTCCCTTCGTGTTTTGTTTTCCTGCTTTGAACTGGCATCTGAAGAGGCCACAGAGCCTTCTTAATTTGAAAATATTCTTGTCTTTGGGACTATGGGGTCGTGATTCTTAATGTGCATCCGAATCACCCAGAGGGTTTGTTTCAATACAGATCGCTGAGGTCCAAACCAAGAGTTTCTTTCTTTTTGGCGGTAAGCGGGCCTCTCACTGTTGTGGCCTCTCCCGTTGCGGAGCACAAGCTCCGGACGCGCAGGCTCAGCGGCCATGGCTCACGGGCCCAGCCGCTCCACGGCATGTGGGATCTTCCCGGACCGGGGCACAAACCCGCGTCCCCTGCATCGGCAGGCGGACTCTCAACCACTGCGCCACCAGGGAAGCCCCAAACCGAGAGTTTCTGATTCAGCAGGACTGGGGAGAATCTGCATTTCCAGCAAGATCTCCGGTGATGCTGTGGCTGCTGGTCCAGGGGCCATACTTTGAGAACTGCTGGTCTAGAGAAAACAGGCAGCCGCTGAGCAGCTTTCCCTGCCCGACTCCTGCCTACCTGCCTGGGCCCCCTGTCCCACCTTGTGGGACTTTGCACAGGGGTGGGGGGAGGGCTCCGGAGAGGAGGAACAAGGGCCTCAAATCTGACATCTTCAAAAGGGGAAAAAAACCTTTTACGTAAATCCACCTTTCAGTAGTTTACAAACACTCTCATTAAATTATAGAAAAAAATTAAAAAGATTTTGTACATCATATTTAGAGATGAAAGTACACAAATCACATGAAACAGAGTTTTAGCCATTCATCAGCCTCACCGGATCGCCTTACCTCTGTGCAATTTCCTTTCCACCACACCTTGCTAGCTCCCATTTCAAGTTCAGCCTCACAGTAGAAAGTCTTTTCTAAGCACTGAGAAGTTCCTGAAGGAAAAGGGGAGCAATAGCTATAACATTCCACTGACGTTTTGGCAAGCAAACTCCAGGTGAGAATTTCAAGAGACAATGAAAAGCACAGGCTTGGCCTCCAGAATTCAAATACTTTTTGTAAATTTCCCCATCCCGCCTATAAAGGGAATGTGGCAATTTTGCAAATGAAGGTCTAAAAAAGTACCTTAAGTTAAACCTTCTCTTAACCATAGGAAGCTTAGTCAACTGCTGATTTAAGGAAACATGTCACATTTTATATCAGCTGGAGAAACTGACAACATGCATGTTTTTCACTTAGAAGCGCAAAACTTTAGCCCTGTTTTCTCAACCTTATTAAAGTTGCGAACTTTATCACTAACACCTGGGTTAAAACCGTAACTACCCAAAGATGAGACAATTAATTAACCAGTGAAAACAGCAGTACAAACTTCTTTAGCTCAGAAATGGGAGACGGAACAGTGTGAGGGAGGGCCTCGTTTTTCACCATGGATTACACACGTACAGAACAAAAGTTAGTCGAGGGACACATAAGTCAAAATGCTTTTATCTAGTTGGATTATACAAAAATCAATAAATAAACTTCATAATTTATTTTTAATAAAAATAGAGAAGAAAAAGTTCGCCTACTGCCCTGGGAAGGTCAGCTCCTGGGCGTGGGCCCCTGGCTCTCTGCTTCCCAGAGCATCACCTGGTTAGGAGCTCCTACAACGCAGGTTAAAATCGTTGATTCCATCATTGTTCTCCTGGGTAAAAGACACACACACAGCCTCTCTTTAGACGAGCAAGAGGTGTCTTTTCCCTGGAATCTGGACTGTCCTGCGGGGAGCACCCTACCTTGGAACTGCCCTTAGCCTTGCAGCCGGCCGTGCTCGGAACTGGGAACGCCAGGCGGGGAGGACGCGGCAGTTCTGGGTCCAGGCCCGGCGGGTCACCCTAGACGGCAGGGGACAGACAGGCCGACAGCCAGTGAAGACGGAGGAGCCACCTGGAGGGCGCGTGGCCCTCCCCACTGGGCCCACCTCCCCCGCGGGCACTCAGGCAGCCTGGGAGTCTGTGGTCCCCCGTCTGAAATCAGAGCACACACCGTGCCCATCCCTAGGCTGTGGTAAGAATCAAGTCCTTTCACCAGCCGAAGGGCTTAAAATAGCACCTAGTAGCCAAAGGTGCTGGTTGCTGTTATCACATAAAGGATGGGAGGATGGTAGGGAGGCTGCGACAGAAGGACAATGCGCTGGGCCCCCTCCCCGAGCCCTTGGCCGCACTTTGCATACAGCTGGAGCGCAGCCCCGAGGTCCCTGAGCCAACAGCGACAAAGGGCCCAGAAAGGAGCCGTCACTGCCAAAGCTGCAGAATAAAGACTCAGCCCGCAGACAGCGGCCGCCCGGGCCCCACTGTCCCGGCCCTCACCCCTGTCTTCTCTCTCAATTAGCATAACTAAAGGAGGAACCCAAGGCCTCTGTCCTCAGCTCACCCAGTCTCAAGTCCAATGCTAACCGTCCGCTCCGGGGAACCCGGTGAAAAGGAAGGTGGTCGAAGTTAGAGGCCCAGGGTCTTGCACGGTCACAATACAGAGCATCAGGCTTATTTCTTAATCATTTTCAGAACGAAACCACTTTGCAGCCTCCTTCTTAAGAGATGGGCGTGTTTAGCAGCTTAAACAGGCAGATCCCCACCCCTCAGCCGGGCCCTCAGGACGCCAGGTGTGTGGGGCTGGGCCTCAATTCACCAGCATCATTGGATTAGCTTTCTGTCCTTGGCAAGGTCACCCAGAGCCCAGCTGCAAATGCACATTTGTAATGAGACAGGGTGGGGTCACCCATCTCCACCTGCCAGCGAGACAGCCCAGTTTCCTAGGTGACAGGCGGTGCTATTTTCCTGGGTAAAGTCACAGGGAGGAGAGAGAAGTAAAAGTGAAAATAAAAATGAGCCGGGACACCGGCCTGACCGCCCCCGACTGGTAAAGGCTGACCTCCAGCCGTCACTGCGGACTGTGGGCCTTAATCCTTCTCCCAGTCAATACCATCCACGGCAAGTTCGACTGTTCGCCATTTATTATTCAATTTGCATTCAGAGGCCAAATAAATAAAGCAAGCACAACAGCGCAATTTGCCTTTTCGCAAGTGAGTTACACTTGCTTTCTGTGTAGCAATTAATGCTACATTCTCAAGTTACAATATGACAGTGAAGCTTGTAAGAGTGTAGACTTCTGTCTCTGAAGGAAACAGAAATCACATTTCTTCAAGAACTTTGCAGGGGTGTGGTTTACATGTATCTGTGTATCCATCCATGTACCTACAGAAATGCCCCAGCTCTGTACAGTCACACTGCATTGCTTTTCTTCCTCCTTTCCTTCCTCCCTCCCTCTCCGTTCTCCCCTCCCTGCTTTCTGTCTGTCCAGAAACATTTATTATCAGGGTACATTCACTGAATGTTTGCTCTGGGTCAGAGACATTTACAAAGGTTGAAACCTCCCAGGCTCTCAAGTACTTTACAATCTAGTTGCAGGGGACAGACTCAAGAAGTAATTATAACTCAAATACGGAGCAGCCTACACTAGCCTGTGGAGTCAAGAAAGTCACCTTAATATTCACAGTCAGTTCCTGTTCTTGTTCTTGCCCTGTGGCTGACAGCTAAAGCAGGATGGGCAAATAAAGGACCAAATAAATGAATGAAAACATAAATACTGTCCAATCAGGTACATCTAGATAGACGTGTGGATATGTTCCTGAAAATCGGTTCAATTCATTTTAGGTCACGTTGGCAAAGCAAGGAAATTACCATCATTTGGTGATGACCCTGATTAATCAACTTTGTTTGGTCTGGATTTTCACGTATGGATTTTCCTCCAGTTCACAGGTCTCAAAACATCCAAGAGAACCACCTAGGAAGCCACGTAGAATCCGAGACACCTGCAGCCAGGTCAGGGGCCCACCTGAGTGGCCACAGTCCCCGCCGGGCTGTGCGTGCTCCATTCCCATCGGGCATTCAGTGGAAAGCTGTTTACTTTTTTCAACGCTTCTCTTTCCAGAAGCTGGTCCTGACTGGGCCTGCAGGCAGGTCAGGGTCTGTGAGCAGGGAGCTCACCTGCCTCCAATTCCGGAGCTGATGGGAATGTACCCAGCATTTTGTAAAAGTCCACCAATAGCACACTTGGTGAGTCCATTTGCATGAAGTTCAAAAACCGCAGAGCTGGTCTGCGGTGGCAGAAGCCAGGGGAGGAAAGAGCCATCCAAAGTGGAGCGTGAGAAAGGCTTTAACAGAAGAGTTAAGCACTGAAACCAGCCTACGGGTGAGAAGTCATTGCCTGCGATGAAGGAAGGAGGGAACCAGGGTCGAGGATGTTCATCTGAGCCGGGCTCAAGGAGGGTGCAAGCTTCCGGCAGCAGGAGCAGGGAGGAGCCTGGGCTTCTGTCACCACTCAGCCCCCGAAGTCCATGAACCATTCTGCGGGTCCTCCTCTGTGATGGGGGCTAGGACATCTACCCAGGGGCCATCCACCCATGCCTGGCTCCCAGGGATATGCCCTTTTTTCAGCCCCAAATGGGGGAAATGTGAACACTCCCAGCCAGTGTTTGTCTCAGGCAGGACCCTGCATATCTGCTCTTATCCTCCTGACAATCTCACATTATAGAGGAGAGGAAATCGAAGGTTCAGGGAATCGGGTGAAATTTGCAAATTCATAGTTCCTAAGCGGCAGACTAAAAACTACAACCAAGATCTGTCGGAGTCCAGGGCCTTTTCCTAATTACAGTCGGTGGACGTGATGGGCTGTGCTGGCTTTGCCCGTGCCCTGGGCAGACGAGGTGCGTCACCACCGGCCACCCCGTCTCCAGCTGCCCCTGTTTCCCTCTGCAGCCTGGGAGGAAATTGAGTTTCAGTTTGAGGCTTGTTATTCATCTCAGCATCATTAGCAGGAAAGTCACATGAAGCAAAGAGTAAAGCCTTTCTGCTTCCTGATCTGTTAGTGCCCAGACAACTGTCGATCAATAGGGATTTTATCTTAAGGTCAGACCGTCAGCTTCTGCTGCTGGGGCCACACAGGACAGCCAGTCGCCGGCTCAGGCGGCCTCCCTTCCCCGCTGCCCTGCTCCCCAGCTGCCTCTGGAGTGTCTCCCGGTGACCAGCGCCTGTGAGCTTCTGTTTCAAAGTGGTTTATACATGATCCATCCGTGTCGTGTTCAAGCTGGTTGCTAAGCAGCATTCCAGACAGACACTGCGCAGACCCCCCCCAGGAAGCCTTCCCTAGGAAGAACTACTATGGTTTAAGGATGGCAAGATGTTAAAATTAAATCTGCCCTTGCAAATGAGGTACAAAATCTGTCCGGTTTTCCCCTCCCATTTCTTAGAGCTCTCCTCTCTCCCCTGCCTTCAGCGTCAGGACCAAGCTGGACCAACATGGCGGCTTTGGACATTCATTCTTTTTTCTTTAAATAAGTTTATTTATTTATTTATGGCTGCGTTGGGTCTTCGTTGCCACGCACAGGCTTTCTCTAGTTGCAGCACGCTGGGCCTACTCTTCGTTGCAGTGCGCAGCCTTCTCATTGCAGTGGCTTCTCTTGTTGTGGAGCACGGCTCTAGGCACGTGGGCTTCAGTAGTTGTGGCTCACGGGCTCTAGAGCGCAGCCTCAGTAGTTGTGGCTTGTGGGCTCTAGAGCGCAGGTTCAGTAGTTGTGGCGCACAGGCTTAGTTGCTCCGCGGCATGTGGGATCTTCCCGGACCAGGGCTTGAACCCGTGTCCCCTGCATTGGCAGGCAGATTCTTAACCACTGCGCCACCAGGGAAGTCCCTGGACATTCATTCTTGACTTCGGAATAAACACACTGAGGACAGAGTGATGACTGATTCCCTGCAGAGAAAATACTCATCACTTTCTGTGGACCCTCCCCAGCTGTAGGCTTCACCCTAAGTAGCTGCTAAGACCAGTGAGCACAGAGCTGGGAGAGCACGCCAGGACTTGGGGGGCACCCAATGGGGTTGTTTCTGATAATGCTGGGGAGGGCCCCCAGGCTGGGCCAGGGCCCCAGGCCTGAGCTAGCACACCCTCAACTAGCTGACTTGCAGGTTGCTGGTTGTCATGGCAACATGACTCCTCCCCCACCCCACAGGGTGGGGTCCCAAGAGGAGGAAGGCCTGGCAGCTGCTAAGCTTGCTTGGGGTCAGGGTAGAGGGTATGGTGGGCCCAGCAGTTCCAAAGGACCTTCGAGCATCTGTAAGACTTACAGCATTTTTCTTCCTAATGAAGGGAAAAATCATAAAGTAGTGAGGATGAAAAATATTGCACAAATGGTGAAGAAAAGGAAAGCCAACAGGAAAACCTGAAAGGGACCAGGTGCCAGGCATTAAAAGCGAAGACCTGGGATAGTGAGAAAATCTCGGGGGCACAATTTAAATTCCTGCCCAAGGAGAAAAGGCAAAAGAAAAAAGGAACCTGGATCTTTTGGGCCAAAGGCCAAAGGAAATGAGAGTCCGAGGCAGCTCCCTCTGCCTGCAGCCCGGGGCAGCGTGTGACTGCTGGAGGGGCTGGAAGTGACCTTGGCGATGACAAAGCCAGGTCTGTGATGGAAATGAAAGGGCTGAGGCCACCGGCACCCAGGAGTTCACCAACTGCTTTGTATCAGTGCTGGCGATGGCTGGAGATATTTGCACTGCCTTTAAACTTCAAGTATTGATATTTCTTCCTATGAAATCAGACCTTTCTTGCAATGTGAACATGGCTTTAATTTAAATGAAACTATTTAGTTTCAAATAGTCATCATAAATTATGCCAGGGTCAAAATGCAAAACAAGGGTCAGGCTGGTTTTGAGCAGTTTTGCTTTATTGTCAGGTTAAGGCCAATCTGCAGGAGTTCCTGTCTTTCATCAAATCTGTTCTCCAAGCCCTTATCCACCTGGTGAGAGATAAGGTACTCCAGGGGGCCAGCTGGGTGAGTAATTGGCTGTCACTGTTGAAGTAAGAGGACCCCTGGCCAGGCTGCTGGGCTTGCAGACCAGGCATTAGAGCCTGAGTGGGAAGGTCACCCCTGAGAAAGCCTCCAGCCTTCTTGACTCTCACACAGCCTAACCTGAAAGGCCTAACTCTTGAGTGACAATGGCCGGTAATTATAAATTCATCTGAGTGAACCCATGTTACTGTTTCCCAGACAGTGAGTCGATGCCAGGATTCTGCTTAGTGCCAAGTGGGGCTCATTTTAGAGCAAGTCGTTAGCCAGATATAAAGCTTGCTTGTTTTGCCTATAGATCACGTGGACCACAGTTTGAGGGAATCCCTCATTCTAGAACTTGCTCTCAACACCGTGACTTTCTTTGGAAGATGAGACAAAAAAGTTTTCCAGTAAATCAGAGTCACATATTCCTTGGGTTGCTTTTAACTTACACCCTTGTTTCCTGGAAGTGACCCATACAATGGCGTTGGCACCTGCGGCTTTTTGAACCACAGTCCTGGGAAGGCCAGCTGCCGCCGAGGAAGAGCTTTACCATCTACGATTTTCTCCCTGAGGCTCTGTCTGCTCAAAGACATCGGTTTCTCTGGTATCATGAGTTAGCATTTATAGCTTTATACGAATACTTCAGGAGAGTATCCAGGATATGTAGAGTGTCTACAAATCAGTAAGTAAAAGGCGGACAACTTAATAGAAAAAATGGAAAAAAACCCCCATTAAAACCACAATGAAATAACACAATACACCCATCAAAATGGATAAAATGAAAAAAGATGGGCAATTTCAAGTCGTTGGGCTGTACCTCACAGGCCTACAAACCCTCTGCTTGCCCAGCTTCAAGATCCAAGAAAGAGCCCAGAGTCAGCAAGACAGACGTAAGTGGTTTAATGGATGGGGGAGCTTACACATATGAAGCAGGGTCCTGGAGCGACACCCCACCGTGTGCAGTGGACAGGAGGCGGGACATAGTGGCAGTCTTCACTCCCCCGGGTGGGGGAAGGGGAGATTGCCAGTTACAGGGGAATTGACTTCAGGTGGGCTCATTAGTTACCAGGGAAACCAGCAGAGGGGCACGCCCCTCACCACCCACTTTGATAAGTATAATCACCTGCTGGGGCCTGGGGCAAGTACATAGGGAGGTCAGTCTTGTAAGTAGGGCGTAGGTGAAGCAGGCCCTAGTCGGGCAGGGGATGTCCAGAGAGCAAGAGAACAGCCATCTTGAGTGGCCTGACCATATACAATTGTTAAGAGATTCTATTAATATAATTATTAATAATTATATTTAGTTATTTATTTGATTTGAATAATTATAGTATTTTATTATAAGATAATAGATTGTTATTATTACAGTAATATTAAATGCCAGGAGCTTAATTATAGAGCCACTGGTATTAAAATGGAGCAGGACCCTATGGTTCTTCCCCACCATGTCCTTCGCCTGCCTTCTGCCTGTAGAAAAACTTTAGTCAGAGAATAAGTTTAGGGACTTCCCTGGTGGTCCAGTGGGTAAGACTCTGGCTCCTAATGCAGGGGGCCTGGGTTTGATCCCTGGTCGGGGAACTAGATCCCACATGCATGCTGCAACTACAGATCCTGCATGCTGCAACTAAGACCCGGGCGCAGCCAAATAAATATTAAAAAAAAAAAAGAATAAGTTTAATCAGAGAAGTGGGAAAATGCAGAAGCAAAGGAAAACAGTCCAACAAGACTAAATAATAATAGTTTAGTCATTAAGCACTGTCAAGGACCTTCAGTTCCTTCTCAAGGGCTATAGATAGATAGATTCCGAGCCATCTCCTGTGAGCTGTCCTGTAGATACTGAAACCTCCACCAGGTGGAAGAAGTTAACTACATGATGACCAGACTGTAGCCATGACATAAGCTGCCACAATTCCGAGAACTGGCCTCAAGGACGTGGGAACAAACCAACCCTGGAAATGAAGACTAACTGTACTTAAAACAATCAAGACGACGCTGGTCAGACCACCAATGGCCAATTTCAAGATGACAGTCAGAGCTGACTGTGCTGTTTCTGCATGTAGCCCCCTCCCTCCGACTATACACCCCTGAAACACCCCTCTAAAAGCTCTCGCCCACTGATGTCAGGGGGGGAGTCAGCCTCTGGACAGGAGTCTGCCCTCTCTCTCAGTTGCCGGCCTCCGAAATGAAGCCAACTTTCCTTTCCACCAACCTTGCTCTTTATTGGCTTTTGAGCAGCGAGCAGCCAGACCCCACTTTCGGTAACAGGATACACAGACACTGTAAATTGGTACCAGTCCTGTGGGAAACTTCTTCGTTGGTATCTATGAGTATATAAGCACACCCTATGACCCAGCAATCCTCCCCCTAGGTGTTCCCAACAGGGGTGCACACCTCTGTCCACCACGTGACAGAGCGAGAATGTCCCTATCGGCCCTGTTCTGTGCAACAGAGCAACTCATTTACATACATTACAAACGACTCATTTACATAAAGTTCAACAGCCGGCAGACTAGGCTATGGCGTTAGCAGTTAGGATGGTGCGTCAGAGGCAGCTTCTGAGGTTTGGAGGCTACTCTTTCTTGTCCACGTTGAGAAAAACCTGTCCTCTGTACGACTTATGATTTGTGTCCTTTTCTTTATGTATATCGCCATAAAAATGACTGGAATAGCACAGAACAGAACCAAACCAGAAAATCTCCAGGAGAGCCTGCGGGCTGAGAAGCCCTGTTCCGCCCAGTCCCCGGGACCCCCGCCCCCCTGGAACCCCCCTGGTCACCTGCTGCTGATGCCCTACTTTCTAAGAAACCAGGAGACAATGACCTTTCCTCAGCACCTGCTATTCCTCTCCTCTTTCTCCTGTTCACCCCTCCATGGCCTCTCCAAGCACTCTCTCTGCCTAAACCCAACTGCCAAGGAGAGAAACCAGAGGGAAGTTCACATCCTCTGCTTACACTCTAAACTGAATCATTACCGAACACAATCCTGTAGCCAGAGGAGTCCTGTTTTACGTCCTGCTGGTGTAAGTTAGATCATAACCCTCCAAAGGGATGCCGGCCAAGGGTTACATACTTACAAAATTCACGTTGGCGTCTCTTTTTCTCTTCCTCGGAGAAGATTTTGTACTTCTGGCCTCTTTGCTCCTCACGCTCTGACATTAATGTGTCCTCTTTAAACTCCTTCCCCAGGCTCACGGGGACTGTGCCGCGTGGCGGAAAACCGGTCCCTTGCTTCCCTCCCTTTCAGCCTTCTGTGGACTCCTTACCTGGCAGCACCCACTCCTTTCCTTAACTGGTCCTGTGATATATGCCCACAGCTGTGAGTCCTAATCTCTGAGTGTGGTCCGTGGCTACAATTTAAAAAGTAAACGCCAGGTAGATTTAGTGAATAAAATACATTTTTGTCTTCCTTCAGTGACAGATAAAAAGCAAACAATACATTTTACCAAAAGAATTATCTTTAAAACTCTTATTGTACTCTGTTTACCTCTAAAACATTTTTAGGCTTAAAAAAACTTCAGCGTTTGATTTAGGAAAATTCCCTTGAGTTCAAACCAAATTCATCAGGTCTGTTCAAAGTACTGTTAAAAAGTAGGGCATAAGTTTTAAGATTCACATTCTCCTCCTAAATTATACCATATATTCAAATGATACCTTTAAATTATGTATGCCTTTTATACATAGCAGAAAACATGAAAATAATAAAGACTAATTGAGAAACAATTGTGCAATTTGCAAACGATGTTATTTTAACCTGCAGTATTTTTAGCATTAGTACTCTAGCTCCCCCTAATGGAAAGTTTGCATCATTGCAGAATTCCTTCAGAGATGATCCTTGCACCACTAAGATATTTCGTTGCATTATACAGTCCATGTGGCTTCCCAAGGGATTTTAGACGGGTTAATGAATACAGGCACTAGAGTAGAGTAAAAAAAAAAAAAAAAAAAATAGAAATTCAGGCTAACAGTGCACTCAACCACATCCCTTCACTCAAGGTAAGCCTGGGTTCCATGAGAGGTTTCCTGGGGTTGCTCCATGTTAGTTGAAGGCATGACATCAGGGCACAGTGCAGACAATTCCTGGAAGTGAAGACCACGGGTTCCCTACCCAGCTCTCCTACGAGCTGTCCCGATTTGGGGAATAACAAGAAAGAAGGGAATGGAGACTACGGCTTGTCCACTATGAGCTACGGCATTTTTGACAAAGTCGAGCAGCAAATATTTGAATTGAACAGCTTGGAGTATGGGTAACTGTGCAGCTGATGAAGCGCAGTCCGTATGTTTAAAAGCACCAAGCATATGGGAGGGGTGCCTTCAATCCTGATGGAAAATAAAAAGCCTGATGCAAGTGCTAGACCGATGGGGGGCTCCTCCAACATCGTTCTTGGCATCCAGTTTATGTGCAACCACTGCATCTTCTATCGGCTTTTCTAAAACAGGCTGCGGTAAGTTATTTTCGGATCAGTCCTGAGGGAGATGGAGAATTGGTGACAAATAAGGGGGAGGGGCAGCCACCTTTGCTTTGCCATCTCGTTTATTAGTTCTAACAGTTTTCTTGTAAATTCTTTGTGAATTTCTATGTAGACAATCACACCATCTGCGAATAGAGAGCGTTTTATTTCTTTTTTTTTTTTTTTTTGCGTTCTACTGCAGGCTAGGATCTCTAGTATGATGTTAAAGAACAAATATCCTTGCCTTATTCCTAATTTTAGAGGAAAAGTGATCATTCTTTCACCACCAAGTATGAGGTTAGCTGTGGGGTTTTGTAGGTGACCTTCAGCAGGTTGAGAAAATTTCCTGTTTCTTTCCTTTCCTAATGAGCTCTGGCAGTCTGTATTTTTCAAGACATTTGTTCATTTTATCTAGGCTGTTAAATTTATGTGCACAGAATAGTTTTATGGTGTTCCATTACCATTCTTTTGATGTCCTAAGTGCCTGTAATGATGTCCCTCTTTTATTCCAGATACGGGTAACTCGATCTTCTCTCTATATTCTTGATGAGCTTGGCTAGAGGTTTGTCAATTTTGTTGATCGTTTAAAAGATACTTTTCCCCCCACATTTCTTTTTTTTTTTTCATTGTGGTAAAATATAGGTAACATGAAAGTTACCAGTTCAGCCATTTGTAAATGTACAGCTCAGGGGCATCACATCCATTTCACATTACAGTGCAGCCATCACCACCATCCATTTCCAGAATTTTTCATCTTCCCAAATGGAAACTCTGCACCTGTTAAACACTTAACTCCCTATCCCCTGCCCCAGCCTCTGGCCACCATCATTCTACTTTATGTCCCTGTGAGTTTGACTGCTCTAGGTCCCTCATACAAGTGGAATCACTCAGTATATCCTTTTGTGACTGACTTATCTCACCACAACGTCCCCAAGGTTCGTCCATTCTGTAGCACGTGGTGTCAGAATTTCCTTCCTTTTTAAGGCTAATACTCCATTGTAAGTATATATCACAGAACACATTCTTTATTCATCTGTCAATAGGCACATGCGTTCCTTCCTTCCATCTTTCGGTTATTTTGAATAATGTTGCTACGAACATGGATGTACAAATATCTATTTGAACCTCTGCTCACTTCTTTGGGGCAGATACCCGGAAGCGGAATTGCCGCATCATACGGTAATTCTATGTTTAATATTTTGAGGAACTGCGTACCATTTTCCACAGTGGCTGTACCATTTTACATTCCTACCTTGCATAAAGGTTGCAAATTTTCCACGTCCCTGCCAACACTTATTTTGTTCTTTTGATAACAGCCATCCTCACCGGTGTGAAGTCATCTCATTTGTGGTTTTGAGTTGCATTTCCCTAATGACTAATTTTTACCCATTTAAAAATGAAGTCTTTCTTTAAATCGTTGTGTGGATACAGTTCTTGGTTTATTGACTACTATTATGTTCTTAATTTCATTTACTGATGCTTCATCTTTATTATTTCCTTCCTTCTGCTTGCATTGGACAAATTTTCAATGGTCCCACGACAGGCCGCAGTAGGTGGCAACCATCCAAGAGTGAAGAGCGGCAGGGCCTGGGGGAGATGGTGGTGGGGTGAACGTCTGTAGTCTGTCCAGCCTGGCTGAGGAGAGAGCCAAATGGAAGTTGGCCCAGTTGTTTTTGGCCTCATTCTCTTTCTAAACCATTTTCTTACCTATTTTCATGATTCCCCTTCAGGTACCTAACACTTTCCTGCTCCATTCAACATCCAGTTATTGGTACTCGGCAACACCAGATTACTCTTTGATGGGGATTCAAACTAACAAGTTACTTATACTAAAATCTTTTGGTTCGAATTATGGACTGAAAAGCTGTTTCCAGAGTTAAAGGGCATTTCAACAACTTGAGGTACATCTTTAATGGGCTGAGGGGCCCCTGAGCTAACCATGGGTTTAAGCAGCTGACCCTACAGGTAAAGATGATGACCCCCCTAGGCCTGATGGATCTGAGACACACCCTGAGGCCAGTCTCTTCCAGAGAGCTTTAGCCCCGGCAGCATCCCTTGTCTTTTAGAAAACGCACTCTTCCAATAAAATGCATTTTAACCGCAAGCATTTGCCGAGCTGTCTTTGGAAAGGTCTGCAATTTTTTTAAAGAAAGAAACCCAGTACAATGTAGGGATTCTACTGTTGATCTTGCCCAACAGCCTTAAGCCCCCAGCCCCGCATCAGTCAACAAGGGTGATTCAGTCCTCACTGCCCTGGGGCCCTGCTGTCTCTGCTAGGAGGGCACCTGGGAAATTCCACCCACTGGGCGTGTGCGCGGCGAGTTGTCTGTCAATAGTGGGTGGACTGGGGCTGGTTTATCCTGTTCTCACATCGTCAAAAAGGGTTATGGTTTAAGCCTATGGAAGAGCAGACCTGTTGGCAAATGGACCAAACTCATCAGCTCACAGAGGCAGATCTCCAGAACCATTTTCAGTAGTAACTGTCCATTTATGGGAATGAGACGTGCTCCAGGTTTTGCATGCAAACGGCTGGACTGCATTTCCAGTCACTGCCTTGTCTCTACCACGAGAACATTTCCAAGGAGCGGCCAAGTGTTCGGGAAGCGATAAGCCATGGGGATAGCAGTGCGTGCTTTACTATGAGGTCTGCTTTTTCCAGAGGGTCCCTTTGGTTTCAAATCAACAGCTTGTGAATGCACCATCCCTCTAGCCACCGGTCAGTAGCCTACTCATTCCTGAAGGCCCAGGAAGAGCACCCCCACCTCCCTCCACCCCTTCTCCCCACACCGGCCATGCTTCTCCTCCTCCGCTTCCCAGACTCTGCACCCGTCCTTTCATGATGGAAGCTCTGCCCTGCACTCACTCCTGTTAGGGGTCCATCTGTTGCACCTGATGAACTTATCCTTATGGGCAGGGTCTGTCTATAGTCTCTGTCATGTCCCTACAGCTCCAAGCACAGGGCCTGGCTTAACAGCAACCATGCGGTAAACTTCACTCTTGTTCACCACGGGATCGTAGCATAAATACTAGCCTGTATATCATGTCCTGACCCACCCTTAGCTTCAGTCTGTGGCCTACTTACAACTTCTAGGCAATAAATAATCTGTAAGATAAGTACTTTCTCTCTCCCTGGTAATGCAAGTCATTTGTGGGGGGAAAATACCCACCAACTAAGTTTAGGTAGCTTTACAGCTTGAGACAAGCAAGACGAATCTCGTTTCATTGCGTCCTCAAACTCAGTGGCATGAGGGATCTTAGTTCCCCAACCAGGGATTGAATACCCTGCGGCGCACGCGTGGAGTCCTAACCACTGGACCACCAGGGAAGTCCCACCCCTCAGTTTTAATAGTCAAAACTTTAATTAAAGTGTTAAATAAAACCACCTACCAACTTGAAACAGCACCTCAAGGATCCAGGAGGTAGAAAAAGGAAGACTTTGCAAGGAGCAGTGCAGCGGTGCCACTGCCCTGGCCTCTCTGGTGGGTGCAGCCAGGCTCAGCTGAGGGTCCGCAGGGAGCTGGAGCTGAAGGTCAGCTGTCTCTGCAGGGGAAAAGAGCGGGGGGGAAATGGCAAGTCCCTTCCCCTCTCCTCCCATCCCCCCGAGTTCATCCCAGCAGCAGGTCTAACGGGAAGAGCAGGGGTGTTGGCAGGTGTCCTTCAGAGCTGCGGCCCTGGCATCACAGGGCAGAGCACAGGAGGGCCGTCGTGGAGGCGAGACAACAGGTAAATGATCAGCACGATCCATGACTGGCTGCTGGACGGCAGGAGAGACATTAACCGGAACGTTCTCTTGAGGATAAACAGAACATTCTCTTGAGGACACTATCTGTAAACAGACATATATTTAACCATTTAAAGTGTGCAGCCCTGTGGCGTGAAGTACATTGTTGTGCAACTATCACCACCGTCCACCTCCAAAAAGTTTTATCATCCTGCACTCAGACTCCGTATCCACTAAACAGTAACTCCTCATTCCTCTCTCCCCCAGCCCCTGGCACCCACCAGGGGTGTGTCTGTGGATTGGACTAGCCTAGGCCCCTCGTGTGACTGGCTCATTTCACTCAGCATGACGTCCTCAAGGTCCATCCACGCTGCAGCCTGTGTCAGAATCCATCCCCCGCTGACGGACACTTGGGTTGCTTCCACTTTTTGGCTACTGCGAATAAAGTTGTGAACATTAGTGTATAGCATCTGTTTGTGCCCCAGCTTTTGATGTTTTGGGATGTAGACCCAGGAGTGGAATTGCTGGGTGGTATTGTAGTTCTATGCTTAAAACTCTTGAGAAACTATCAAAATGTTTTCCATGGAGGAGGAGGCTGCATTTTTCTTATCGAAGACACTCAAAAGATTAAGATGTGGAGTTTTGGAAGAATATTGTCAAACACGTAATTTGTAACTGCACAAATAAGTGTGGCAACTCAACTGTCATTCATAAATACAAAATTTTATTTGCATTTCATTAGTGTAGAAAGACCACAATGCTTCTCATATCACAACACTCAAGACACGCCAAGTTATTCAAATACATAATGACTTATTTACCTTGACTAAACAAACAGTGCAGTTTAAGAAAAGATATACCAAAGACAGAGTTCACAAATTCATTATCAGACCAGGGGGGAAAAAAAAAAGAACACAGTCTAGGCTTAATAGGAATAAGCTTCACCATCAAGGGGAGAAGTTTTATCACTACAAAGGTATATAGAATGTTTAGGCAAATACATGTACGTTCTTTGATATAGTAAAATGTATCTCTTTAAAACTCCTTTAAACAAGATTTGTTTAGGACAGCAGTGTTCTTTTTAAATCTTCTATAGTTTCAAAAACATTTCTTTATTGAATCTTTGTAGTTCTTAAAAGCACAGGGTATGTCCATCAGGAAACCAGAGAGATTCGGGCCTCGCGGCCAATTCAAGTCCTACCTTCTAACTAGTCATATTCTATCAGTAATACGTAATGTGAATAAATAACCTTCAAGACGGCTACGAATGGGCTTGCTTTGTGGGAAACACTCCAACACTTCAAAGATGCTACGGCTGGGAGAAATGTAAATAAAGAAAAAGCATTCAAGATCGCTTTCCCCCCTCCCCCAAAAGTCTTTAGTTTTGCAAATTTTCTTTAAAACAGTAAGCAAAGCACCACGTTCTTTCTTCTTATCAGAATATCTCTGTCCTCATAATATAATTAACAAGGACAATTATTTATTTCAAGAAACATTATAGTTCTCATTTCTCCTGTTCTTCGTATTAGAAGTACTACGTTTCCCAGTGTACATACACTAGGCACCGGGATAATGCATGAAATATAACAATTTGGAGGGAAATATGTCATTTATAACCAAAACTTACCCAGGATTGCATATCTGCGTATTTACAAGTTAGTGTATAGCTCTGACTTGGATTACAAAGTGCGAAAGGAAATGGTCAAAATGATTGTAGTGCAGAATGGAAACTTTCCTCTCTCCAGGAATCGCTCCCACTTTGTCTCCAAAGTAGCGAATCAACAGCATCGGACATGTGGTCTGGGTGGAGGCAGTTCTGGTGGGATCTCAGGCTCTGGTTGTAAGGAGAGGATGCTATTGGACAGCTCGTTCCTCAGCATGTCCAGAGGCATCTGAGGATAAAGAAAAAGACAAGTACCTTTTAACCCAACAATGTCTATGTAAAGACTACAAATCGTACCATTATAGAAGACTGAAGTATTTTGTATAGAAAACTCTTGAATCATCAGAATTTAATTAGGCATGAAAACATTAAGCCAAAACCTAAGAACCAGGTTCAGGGAGCTTCAACCATCACACAAACGCCGCGCAGCCTATTTCACACCCTACGGCAGAAGAGAGCCGACGGACCTCATAAACATTTATTTTCACAGTCCAGTATAATGGAAACTTAACGTACCAAAAAAGGAAAAAACAGTTCTGTGTTCTCCGGGGTTATACCATTACTAAAGAAAGAAGCACCTTCTCCTGGTAATTGTACAGACAGCCATTGTATTAGAAGCTTCTGAATTACGTTTGAACAGAGTCGATTATGTGTAACAGTAATACAAATACACTTAAAGATCTCACTAAGAAATCTTTGGATGCAAGTCCAAAGATGCCTGAACAAAGTGCTGCTGTCCAGTGAAGCCATCTTCCTGCCACCTGGCGCCACAAAAGGCCCCGGGATGGCCTCAGGCCCCGCCGGACAGCAGGGCCCCAAGGCGGGGCAAGACCTCCACTGTCTTTATCTAACTTAGTCCTTTGTAGGAAAACTCCGAGAGAGGACCAAAGTCAAATAACACTCACACCCGCTCCCCAGACCACGTGTGAGGCTGAGCGAGGACGGGAACGTGGCACTAGGGACATGGGGAGAGGCTGCCACGGCAGCGAGCTGGCTCCTTGGGCCGGGTCCTCGCCCCCTTGGTCTTCAGCCTGACGATGACCCCCGTGCTTCCCTTTCTACGTAAAAGTTTCCCAACCAAAAAATAGCAAAGGAAACAATGAACAGGTTTCAGATGAAACGCTTTCACGATGTAAGATTCTCTCTTTTTACCTTTTTCAGGATGTCATCCACAAGCTTCAGGAATATTTCGTCCACGTTGAAGTTATCCTTGGCACTTGCTTCACAGAACCGCATCCCAGTTATCTGCTGTGCAAACTAAGAAAACAAATTATTTTTCTCTGCGGGGATGCAACACAATCTAATGTACAAGCACAGGGCCTGTGACGGGGGACGGACAGCTCTGGGGCTTTGGCTTTCAGGGAAGGGCTGGGACGAAAGGCCTGGAAAGTCCTGTTTACCCTCAAATGTAAAGTTCACAAGTGTAGCCCATTTCCTACATGATAAGAAAACAACAAAACAACATCTGTAAGGTGACGCCAAGTCAAACTACATGCCCAAGTTTCTAAACTGTAGTGTATCTGACATTTAAAACGTGAATATCACAGTTTCTCCACGGAAGGTCAGAGTGAGGGAAAAACCACGACGAAAGCGATTATATGGTTTAAAAGAATATTTCTCTGTATAAGATGTCAGGTGAGATACTAAATAATGCAGGATACACTAATGCGTGTTTCTCTCCTCCATTTCAAAATGAATTTAAAGGAGCAGGAAGTTAACAACAGCAAATGAATAAGAAGGATGCAACTGAGTGATTACTTTTTAAAAATTATGAAATAATTATAAAGTCATTTATTAAAAGGGAAAGCACACAGAGTGCTCACTGTACAGAGCGTGGGTGCTGACACCCCCTCTCTGCCCCCCTTTCCTCACCTTTTCACCTTGCTGTCTGCTGATTTCTCTGTCAGTTTCACAGTCCAACTTATTTCCAACTAAAAGAAGCTCTGCGTCTTCTGAAGCGTACTGTGGGATTGTAAAAGAAGCTGCATTTCAAAGACAGGCACATCACACACGACGGGAAACATCAACCAAGGCAACACGTCTCACCCTTCCGACCACCTGCTTCACGATCTCTGAGCATCTACTCTGTCCCGGGCAGGGTTCCTGCCGGCCTCACAGCACTGTGGTCACAGGCCTGACGAAGCACAATGTTCTCAACCCTTGACCCATGATTCCTAAGAATCTATCCTAGGGAAGTGACTCAAAATATAGGCAAAGTTTTACACTTAGTTGAAAAAAAACTAAAAATCCCACAAAGCAGGTGAAGAATGAAATAAAGTACACAAAAGAATGAAGCCATAAACAAAACAAAACAAAACAAAAGCTTCGGAAGAACATTAAGCTGACACAGGAAGGCCCCTGTGACAATAGTTATTTAAACAAGCAGGTGTAAAACGAAATGCAGCAGGGACCCAATCTAGTTTTTCTGGATGACAGAACTAAAGATTTTTAAAATTTACGTTTGTGCTTTTCTTGGTTTTCTAAATTTTCTATAATGGCAAGGTATCATTAATTTCAGAATGAGGAAAAGTTAAGCTCCATTTCTAAGTTTTAAAAAAACAGCAGCCCCTAACATGGAGGCCACTGCCTTCGGTTTTAGCTCCATCCCTCGGTTTCGTGCTGGCAGCTGGCGGCGAGGGCGCCCCTGTCTGAGGTCGTTAGGAGCACACTCCGCGGCTTCAGCAGGGGAGGACATCACATCCCGAGACTCGCCATCCCAGAGCCCAGGCCCGCCCTGGGTCCCGACATCTCCGCAACTCTGGCAACCCTGGTCCCTAACACACTTTAAAGAGGCAGGCGTTGAAAATGTGCTTAGTAAGACCTGCAAAGGAACATTCTCCAACATCATCTAACAGATGGGTTTAATACAATTTGTAAACAAAATCCAATTTATAATATACTAAGTGTGCTTGTTACACAAAGGAACATTCTCCAACATCATCTAACAGATGGGTTTAATACAGTTTGTAAACAAAATCCAATTTATAATATACTAAGTGTGCTTGTTATACAAAGGAACTAAACATCAAATTACTGAATAAGGGGGAAAAAACTCTCAAAATGTGGCCACTGTTGACCACCACATCTCATCCTCAGTGGCTGTGTCGTCTACATGTGTATTTTGGGTCCCCGTTTCTCAGAGGGGAACCCACAGATTACATGATTCATATAGACTTGGGTTGTCTCCATATAGTCAAGTGTGGTCCAAAGGATAAACTCTTCTTTAGTTCCAAGTGAGGAGGTGAAGGCCATCTCTCATTTGAGGGCAGAGGTCCCATGGTGACCAAGGCCCTTGGCACCTCCCACGGGCACAGTAGAGACAGCTGTCCCTGGGAGGTTGCCACTCTGTGGACACTCACAAAGTGCGCGTCCAAGTGAACTTTCTGCAGAAACAAGGAGTCCTGAATCTGATTCCAGGGATGCAGCTGGACAGTGTGCAATGAGCGTGTCTGGGCTTTGAAGTCACACAGCCCAGGTACCAGAATAAAAATCCTGGCTCTATTATTTATAAGGGGATCCTGGAGACATGTTAGTTCTTCTCTGCCTCATCTATGATGCAGGGCTATATACCTACTCTGAACGCTGTCATCTGGATTAAATGACATTCAGCATGGAAAAACATGCTCCATAAATGTTTCCCTTCTTCCTTTTTTTTTTTTTTTTTTTTTGCGGTAACTGGGCCTCTCACTGTTGTGGCCTCTCCCGTTGCGGAGCACAGGCTCCGGGCGCACAGGCTCAGCGGCCATGGCTCACGGGCCTAGCCACTCCGCGGCATGTGGGATCTTCCCGGACCGGGGCACGAACCCGTGTCCCCTGCATCGGCAGGCAGACTCTTAACCACTGCGCCACCAGGGAAGCCCCCTTCTTCCTTTTGTAATGATTAACACCTACAAGCAAAGAGTTCACATCTGAGAGAGAAACGCAACACCTACCTTATCAATCATCTTCATCCATTTTGGCAAATCATCAAACGTCTCCTTCTTTGTGATATCATATACTAATATGATCCCCTTGGCACTTCTGTAATAAGCTGAGGTAATGCTGTTGAATCTCTCCTGACCTGCTGTGTCCCTAAGAAACAGCAGCAAAAATTAGTTCTGAACAACAACAGGGAGAGCCTCAGCCCAATTGTGAGCAACTCCTCACACATCTGTGCATATTCACTCTTAGTGGGGGGGGTAGCTTTTCTGAGCTAAGTACATCCAAACAAAATCATGAGGAAGCCCCAATTTCTTTCAAACCAAAATTCTGAAGAGAAGCAAATGCCGTGTAAAATGGTGGAAAGTATAACACACCATAAACTAGGTGGTTATCAACAATGACAAAATGCATGGATGATAACTGAAAAGATTTAAGCCTAGAACTCTTTTAACTGAACTCGACGGTGAATATCTGATTTTGCTGATGGAGTCCCCACGAATGAAAAACGCTACAGAATTGGTCTTGTTATCTTCTTAATCCCTCCAGAGTAGTGGTCAAAGGCAAAGGGAGAAGAGGCACCAAACAGCTTTGCAAACAACCAAGCTCATCACTCTCTGACTGCTGCCCTGAAATCTAAAGCTTTATTTGCTCTCCAGGAAAAGTTGTCCATTTCCACATGAGGATATATGCACACTAATAGCGCACAGAAGCTGGCTGAAACCCATTTTCTAAACCTAAGAAGCCAAGAAACTGCTTGAGAATCATCACAAATTTACAACCGAGGCTCAACAGAGCAGGCCTTCTGATCAGGAAAACAATCTTTAGTTACAATCTACCATTGTAGACAATCTATAATTAAAGACAATCTACAGACTGTCTTTAAAGACCACCTATAATTTAGTTTTTCCTGAAGAACCCTAACTCACGGCATACTCCCAGGGCCATGTGACATGGGTGGCTCGTGGCAGAGGAAGCGGAGGGGCGGTGGGGTACACAGAAAACGGGGTTCTCCCCTGCAAGGCATCCACAGTCTCTCACAGGACAGCATGTGAGCTTCTGAAATGGGGACATGATGTGACACCTCTTCCCAACGCATTGGATGGGGTGAAACTTGTGGGGCCGTGTCCCTAAAACACATACGGCAAAGGTGCTGTAACTTACAGCTTTGATCAGACTAGACTTGCCACCAAATTAGCTCCGCTTAGGGATATGTCATTATGCCCAAACAAACAACGCAGCTCGCTGGCAAATTCATTTCCTGGTAAAACAAGGCTACTTGCTTTGCTCCAGAGGCTGTAAGACTGCCCTGTGCCCTTGGCTGGAAGGCCCAGGACCTGAGGCCGGTCTGTTTTGTCCACCAGGGTCCAGTGGGTGCCTGGCCCACTGCGGGCCCTCGATCCACAGGTGTTGAACAAAAGGTTACATGGGTAAAATGCAGAAAGTGGATGTCACTTCAAGGCAAACAAACTTTATTTTATTTTTTTAAGATTTTTTTTTTTGATGTGGACCATTTTTTTTTTTCTGCGGTACGCGGGCCTCTCACTGTTGTGGCCTCTCCCGCTGCGGAGCACAGGCTCCGGACGCGCAGGCTCAGTGGCCACGGCTCACGGGCCCAGCCGCTCCATGGCATGTGGGATCTTCCCGGACCGGGGCACGAACCCGTGTCCCCTGCATCGGCAGGCAGACTCTCAACCACTGCACCACCAGGGAAGCCCCTGATGTGGACCATTTTTAAGTCTTTATTGAATTGGTTACAATATTGCTTCTGCTTTTTGTTTTGGTTTTCTGGCTGCGAGGCATGTGGGGTCTTAGCTCCTCCACCAGGGATTGAACCCTCACCCCCTGCACTGGAAGGCGAGGTCTTAACCACTGGACCGCCAGGGAAGTCCCCTGAACTTTATTTTTTGACCCAAAACTGTCCCAAAATTGGAACACTGAAAATGATGGGGACTGAATTCTTCAGGATTCCTAAAACCAACTTAGAGACACAAAAATGCACCTTCCAATCAGGTGAGAAGGAATCGATTTAGATACCGTTCATTTATATAAGGAATCACTGAACAATTTTATTTCCAGGATCCTAGACATTTAGGGGCATAATTAATACTTTCAAACCAAAAAAGAGTGAAATCTTTCAGACAGTGGTTTCTCTTCCTATCACAAGTGCTGGCTTGTTCAAGTTGGGATTTGATAAAACATTTCTCACTCATTTCTTTAAAAGCAAAAATAGGGCTTCCCTGGTGGCGCAATGGCTGAGAGTCCGCCTGCCGATGCAGGGGACGCGTGTTCGTGCCCCGGTCCGGGAAGATCCCACATGCCGCGGAGCGGTTGGGCCCGTGAGCCATGGCCGCTGGGCCTGCGC